>NW_006400181.1:489394-490924 GCF_000299155.1 Elephantulus edwardii | reverse complement strand
CAATGATGTCAGTCTGGAAACTAAAGTGCACCTAACTCAGGCCATAGTTTTCAAAACTGCTTGCTATGCATCAGAGAGCTGGACAATGACTAAGGATGAGTAGATGAATCAACATCTTTGAGTTGTGGAGCTGGGAAACAATATTGGACATACCATGGACTGCCAAGAGAACTAGTAGGTTTGACCTGGAGAGTACAAAACTAAGTAGCTCCTTGGAGACAAAGATTTGAAGCTCTGTTTCGTGTAACTTGGGCATGTTACCAGGAGGAACCAGTCCTTGGAGAAGGACATTATACTTGAAAGGATAGAGGGACAGCACAAGAGAGGAAGACACTGGAGGAGATGATTGACATAGTAACTAGTATAAAGGGTGTCAGGTTCTCAGACAGTGAAATTGGCTCAGGATAGGACTGAGTTCAGGGCTACTGTGTATAGGATCCTTATGAGTTTTAGTAGACTGGGGGCCACTTAACAACAACATACCATACTAGGTAAGAGAAATGAACCATTCTGAACCTCAGTTTTCCCATTTTCTTAATTCTTAATAATATACTCATGGAGTTACTTGATTTTAAATGTGAAAGTGGCTTGCAAACAAGAAATGATAAATGATTTTTTAGAAAACCCAAAATCTCTGTAGATGTTCATTGACATTAATAATAAAAAATTTAAAAAAAGAGGCAATGGTGATGAAGGAGGAGTTTCAAGCCTTTCTGAAGGAACTGGCAAAACATAAGGCCTCAGGAACTGATAAAATATTAATTGACATATTTCAGCGATGGATGCTGCCCTGCATGGCTCACCAGGTTGTGCCAGGAAGTCTAGAGGAAAACTTCCTGGCCAACTAACTGGAAAAGATGCCTATTTATCTCTTTCCAAAGAATGGAGATCCAACAGAGTGTGGAAATCACCAAACAATATGATTGATACCACATGCAAGCAAAACTGTGCTGAAGATTATTCAAAAACAACTGGAACAGTGCATCAACCGAAAATTAACAGAAACACAAGCTAGGTTTGTGGTATGAGGGCCATCATAGCCAATGTCAGACAGATCTTGCCTGAAAGCAGAGGGTAATAAAGGA
Source organism: Elephantulus edwardii (assembly GCF_000299155.1). Classification (NCBI taxonomy): domain Eukaryota; kingdom Metazoa; phylum Chordata; class Mammalia; order Macroscelidea; family Macroscelididae; genus Elephantulus; species Elephantulus edwardii. Next base: position 489,839 of record NW_006400181.1, on the reverse strand, counting down.
ATGTCTATCTGTGTCTCATTGATCATGCAAAGGTATTTGACTATGTGGGTCACAACAACTTTTGGATAACGTTGAGAAGAATGGGAATCCCAGAAGACATGATTGTACTCATGAGAAATCTATACTGAATCAAGAAGTAGTAGTCAGAACAGAGCAAGAAAATACCTCATGGTTCAAAATTAGGAAAAGAGTGCATCATGGATGCATCCTGTCTCCAAACCTTTTTCAGTCTATATGCAGAATAGATCCTTCAGGATGCTAGACTTTATGAGGAGTTCTGTGACACCAGGATTGGAGGAAGATTCATCAACAACCTGTATTACACAGATGACACAACTTGCTGTCTGAAATTGAGTAGGAGCTAAAGTGTTTGTTGCAAAAAGTCAAGGACTACATACAGCCTTCAATATGTATTAAAATTCAGCATCAAGGATATTAGGGGGGG
>NW_006400181.1:483160-489294 GCF_000299155.1 Elephantulus edwardii | reverse complement strand
AAACTCTCTGCAGTGTAGTCAATTCTAATTCATGACGAAGCTCTGTTTTACAAAGTAAATCTCCTGAGTAGTTTTCCTTGCTGTAATCTTAACAGATAATTCTTCAGAGCTGCTGAGTGTATTTAAATCACAAACTTTGAGATTTGTAGTCAAACAAAAATGGTTTGTGCCACTCAAGGACTTAATTCCTTTTAATAACAAATTTAGGGAAGGTAGAAGTGTTATTTGGACTGAAATAGTAATTTGTTATCAACTGACTTAAAAGAAACAAATTCAGTTCTAAATTCTCCTGAGTGAGGAAAACAGAAAATTCTCAAGGGTAGCAGAGAGTCTGGCAAAGGTCAAATCCCTAAGTGCTTGTTTGTTTGGGTTTTTTTTAATAATCCACGTTTATGCCCTCATGAATTAAGAGTCTTCTTAAAGACTTGATTGTAAAATGAGTATGGCAAACAGATCATGCTAACTACCTATGTTTTTACGTGGGAGATTATATGTGATCTTCAAGGTCAAGTACAAGACTTTATTTCAGGAAGACGTGAATTTGATTTTCATTTCTGCTCCTAACTAACCTTGTGTCCTGGGTAAACAGCTTCCTCTCTTTTTGTCTTAGTTTTTTTAGATGTAAAATAGAAGAAGTAGCTTTCCCATCCCTATAGTTCTTTAGTTAGTTAAAAAATATTAAAAGAGATAATTTAGATGAAGTAGATTACATAGTACCTAGTGTGTAGGAAGCAGTCATTTAATATCAGTTTTTTTTGATGAGCGAATAGAAAAATAATGGCTAACTTTACATAGGACTTTATAATTATTGATGTTTTTCCTTTTATCCTATGAAGATCACAGATTTCATTTCCTCAGTCTTTCAATATTCTTGTATTTTATACTACATGAGACAAAATGAAAAGAGAAATAAGTGCAAGCTATTTGAGCATTCAGATAATAGTTAATTTTTTGAAAATCATGTCATATTAAAGATTAGATTAATAATATGAAATTGAGAATACTATATTCATTACAGAAAAATGGAAAATAGGGACACATAAAAAAGGTAGAATAGCTATTAACTTTGTGTTATAATGTCTATAATATTTTATTTATATATGTAAGCCTTCTTATATAATCATGTCTATTTTTTTAAAAAACTATTATAACCTCTAATAGTAACATAAATAAGCATATTTATACCAAATTAGCAATTTTAATGATTTTTTAAATTCCTAAATGTGAGAAGAGATTTATTATTTAAATGCACTGAAAAGACATAAAATTTAAAATGAGTGTATAAAAGAACATTTCTTCTTTGGTTCATTTGCATTTTTATTCTTAATGAGAGTTTTCCAAGAGTGGTGCTCTTTGTTATTTTACATATGCTATTGCTAAAGGAGACTCGTGCCATTATATCTGGAGGAACACTCTTCCACTTTGTACATCACTCTTTGTCAGTGTGCTGTATGAAGTAACCTGGGTTTGCAGTGATGCTGAACCCTGTGCCATTGGGGTATCAAACACCATCATAATTTCCCATTGTGGGCAGTGTTTGGTGGAGCTCCCAGTTGTAAGATAGGTTTGGAAGCAGGAGTGGCATCCACTTGCTAAACCACATGCTTCTAGAAACTCTATGAACTTGGAGAAACAATGATAGTTATGGAAAGGCATTAGGTCTTTTGTTCTCGAGTTGTTATGTGTCACGCTCAACACGATGGCAATCAACAACAACAACATTGTGTAAGAGATGTTATGAAAAATGAAATTGCTACTAATGTAATATGTGGCTTCTAAATAATATCTCAAAACCTTCACACTCATGATTTCCTTAAGAATTAAGAGGACAAGGAATAATTTCTCTCTCAGCACTTCTAAATTCTTCTTTACAAAAGAAATGGCAGAGCTTTGATTCTTGTAGTGGTAAAAATCGTAAGTGGTTCAGTACTAGGCATTTAGAATACTACTCTTGACTGGAAGAGTTTGCTTGAACTTCAGGGTAAAATGTTAACTGCCTTACTCAGCCTGTCAGTCACTATGCTTTGAGTCAGTGATGTATCACCTCAAGCATTCTGCATGTGGCATTATGTTCTCTCTACACACCTCTATGTATTCCTTTGACTCTTCCAAAGTTTTATCTCTTGCCTTACAGTAAGGGTAAGACTATTTTTATTAGGTAATTCTTCTCCTTCATGTCTCCTCAGACGCCACAGGATATTCGTTTTCACTCATTTTGTGAAGTGAAGTTAGAAACTAAAGTATTTCTATTCTTCAATATCATATCACGGTTCCTTTTAATTAAAGAAACACAAGATGATATTTTTCTATAAATTTATAAAAACAACTAAAATGAAACGTAAAAAACCTATTAAGAAATGATACAGTGAGAAAGAGAATCTCTATTTTTGTGTTTTTCAGCTTTCTAAAGAATTCTAATAAAGACAAATGAACTTTAAAAAGGCAAAATCACAGTTGCTAAACAAATTTAGAATGAGCATATGGCAGTTTTTACATGACTCATTAGTTAATTAGGTGATAAATAACATGTTATAATCCATTTAAAGGAGACACTTGTCTATGAGAAACTTTTCCATGTTAGGGGACATCATGCTTGGAGTGGTGGAGGGTCAGCAAAAGAGAAGAAGACCCTTAATGATATAGATGGACACAGTGACCGCAGCAATGAAACCACGTGTATCAGAAATTATGAGGATGGCGTAGGATAGGACAGGACTCAAGTCTGTTGTTCACAGGGTCGTGATGAGATGTACTCAACTTGATGGCATCTAATAATAACACACGCAATCAGGAATGCATAGCATATTTACAATAGATGCAAGAGTTAGTTTAATCACAATGATTAATGACATTGAATTCAACCTCCACCAGACAACATTTTCTACTTTATGAATAGGAATTATTTTATTCTATAAAAAAGTTCTTCTATAAATTCTAGAGTTTTCAAATATCCCAGATAGTGAAAAGCATAATGCTATAATAATATACCCTAGAGGTAGTGCTATAGATAGCATTGAAGACATTTAAAAAACAAATCTTTGCAAAACAACTGATATATCTTCTTACCCCAGTAAGCATAGTCAAATTCAACAGAGCAGCAAACAGCAAATGCTGGCGAGGTTGTGGAGGAACTGGAACCCTTAATTTACTGTTGGTGGGAGTGTAAAATGGTGCAACCACTATTGAAGGCAGTATGGCACTTTTTCAAAAAGTTGCAAATGGAAATACTATCTGACCCAGAACTCCCACTACTGGGAATATACTCTAAAGAAGCCAGAACTGTCACCCAAGCAGATATATGGACACTCATGTTTATTGCTGCTTTGTTCACAATAGTAAAGGGCTGGAAACAACCCAAGTGCCCATCAACAAATGAATGGATAGAGAAGCTGTGGCATATTCACACAATGGAATACTATGCTGCATTGAAAAACTAAGAACTCATGAAATATTAGACAAAATGGGTGATCCTGGAGGATATTATGCTGAATGAAATATCTCAGTCACAGAAGGACAAATACTGCATACTGTCACTGTTGTAAAACGGGACTGACATTAGGTTTTGGGGAGAACCTAAATAAGAGGAGATAAATAATGTTTACTGCACTCAAACAGTTGAGGAAGATAATTCTTTAAAAGGAATATATGATTAGAAAAAAAAATTCAGCCATTTAGGAAGCTCCGGTGGCCTAATGGCAATGCAATCCTGAAGACGCACGGTTCAAATCCACCAGATGCTCTGTTGGAGGAGGAGCAATGTCCTCCTGTACCAGCTGGATCTGATATGACAGTACATTAAAAAAAAAAATTGGGTACAGAAAAAAAAAATTCAGCCATTCTTTAACATTGCTTAGTATTATTTTGTGTGTGTGCCACAGTTGGTTTATTTGTTCATATATTGGTGGATATTTTGGTTGTGTCCACCTTTCTTATATGATAAATAATGCTGTACTGTACATGAGCCTGCATGTATCTATTCATGTTGTAGTCCTTATTTCTCTAGAATATATACCTAAAGTCAGGGCAGGGGGAATCATTGTTTTATTTCAAAGTCTTTCCCCATTTTTCCTGAAAAAAGTGAATATTATTGATCAATGATACATCAAAAGAAGTACAAATTTTTTAGAAAAACACAAAACCATACAACATTTTGGGAGCTCTGGTGCCCTAGTGGCAAGAAGCTGTGCTACAATCACGAAGGTGTGTGGTTTGAATTCACCAGACGCTCTGCTGGAGAAGGAGGGGCAATCTCTTTCCCTCCAAATCAGATCCGATTCAACAGCACACAACAAGAAAGAACAAAACACACAAAAAAATACAACACATAATTTTTTAAAAAAACCTTTTCTATGTCTTTCTATTATTCACAAAAGAAACGTACTAGCATTCTACATCCACTAGAATCCTGGCAATAATGAGCATATTCAAAAAGGGCATCTTAAAAACAAAGAAAAATTTAATGAAGATTAATTTTTAAGACATGAACAAGGTTAAAGAAATTTAATAAGAAAAAATCTTATTACATATTCTGAGTTAAAACAACTCAGAGCTAGCTGCTAACAGTTCCATTATCTCAAGCTGACTTGAGAGAATGAAGTGAAGAAATGATTACAAAAGGAAATACAGTGGTATGAAATGCTTCCTGAATGAGAGCTGTACCCGTAGTTAGAGATACTGAGTTATTATAAACCATAGGGAGGATTCAGGGAAATACAGACCATGGCGTTCTTTCCTTCCCATCCTAGTCTCAGACATTCAAGTGGGACTTTCAATTGACTCGTGAGTAATGGGACCTGGTTGAATAACATAATGGAAGTCTCCCTCATGGTGAATAAGAACTGATCCCAAAGATGAAAGAAGTGTATCTAGTTCACTTTATAGTAGTTCATTCAGTTGTTTTTTAAAAAAGTAAGATAGTGAATCTTCCTATTTTAGAAAAGAAAATAGTAAAAAAGAATATTCAAAATCATTTAAATTGACCAGCACTATTGGTTAGAAGTTAAAGTAGATCTTGGATTAAAGTGTGAAAGAAGACAGATATAATATTCTGCTTCATGGTTTATATAAAGGGCTTTTGAATGGAAAAATATGGAAATGTAGATTTATTCTATATCTCAACAGTGGGTAAAACAAAGACCAATAGTTTTGTGTGTTTATATTTAAAATTATATTTTTTTATTTATAGGATCAAACTAAGCTTCATATATCAACTTGAAAAAAATTGTTTTTGTTGTTGTTGTTGTTGTTAGATGTTTTCTATATCTCAACAGTGGGTAAAACAAAGACCAATAGTTTTGTGTGTTTATATTTAAAATTATATTTTTCTAATTATAGGATCAAACTAAGCTTCATATATCAACTTGAAAAAAATTGTTTTTGTTGTTGTTGTTGTTGTTAGATGTTGTTGAGTCATTTCTAAATTACAGTGACTTCACGCACAAAAACAAACTCCCAACCACATGTCATTCTCAAAATCATGGTTACACTCGAGTTCATTGCAGTTACTGTTCCAACTGTTCCAACTGAACTCATGATTTCTGATCACCTTCTACTTTACCAAGCATCATGTTCTTCTCCAGAAACTGATCATTCTTAATAACATGTCCAAAATACATGAGACGAAGTTTCACTATCCTCAATTATAAGAAGCATTCTGTACTTTTTCCAAGAAAGATTTGTTTGTCCATCTGATTGTCTATGGTATGGCCTTCACCATCATAATGAAAGCCACCAATTATTCTTGGATCTTATTTACTCATTGTCCAGCTTCACTTATACCAGAGATGGAAACACTAGGACTTGGGAGTGGTGCACCTCAACCCTCAAGATGACATCTTTGCTTTTTGCACTTTAAGGAGGTCTTGTGTAGCAGGTTTGCCCAAGACAATACATTCTTTGATTTCTTGGCTACCATTTTCATGTGTTATGATGGTATAGCCAAGTAAAAGACATTCTCGACATCTTCAGTCTTCTCTCTTTATCATGATATCACTTTGGGAATTTTTTTCTTGAGTTTGAGGTGTAATCTATACTGAGGGCTATAGTCTTTTTATTATTATTAATTAATGAACACTTACAGAGATTTTGGATTTTCTTTCATTCATTGTTGAACTTTTCTCCCTGCCCACCTCACC
>NW_006400181.1:475173-483060 GCF_000299155.1 Elephantulus edwardii | reverse complement strand
GCAGTAGAATTGTCCCATACCATTTTCTAGGCTGAAATCTTTCTGGGAGCAGTTCTGCAGATCTTTTTCTCTGGGAGCGTGGCCGGTAAGTGTGAACTATTGACTGTTTGATTAGTAGCTCAATGTTTAAACATTGTGCCATCAAGATAATCTTCCCCACTCTCTCTTTCTCAACACCCCACTTCCTCAAGTTTTCTCACATTTCTTGCTGGCTAAAAGAGGAATTAAGTTGAATATGTACTGAGCTCCAGCAAAGATTCAGTGACCACTTGTAAGATGATGTAGATGAGATTTTAGCATCAATTGAAAAAGCTAAATTGAACAGCTTCAATAAATGTAGCCTTTTTTTCTCTCCTAGAAACACAGCAGCTGATATTATTTAAATACTTTGATTTTGACAACCAAAATGCATAATACGTTGTCTTCACAGGTTCATTCCCAACTTCCAAGTTCATCGTCAACACTAAAATGAAAGAAAACAGGATGAATGTGACTGAATTCATTCTGATGGGACTTACACAGAATCCTCAGATGCAAAACATCCTGATATTAGTGCTGCTGATCCTCTATGTTGCCACCGTAACGGGTAACCTGCTCATCGTAGTCACCATCATCTGCAGCAGTACTTTGGATTCCCCAATGTATTTCTTCCTGACCTTCCTATCGTTAATAGATGCGTGCTACTCCTCTTCCATAATTCCAAAAATGCTAGCTGACTTGCTCTCTGGGACAAAAACGATCTCTTTCAATGGGTGCATGACCCAGATCTTTACCGAACATTTCTTAGGTGCTTCAGAGATTGTCCTTCTTGTTGTCATGGCCTATGACTGCTATGTGGCCATCTGTAGACCTCTGCACTATGTGACCCTCATGAGCCACCGTATATGCTACCTCTTGGTAGGAGTGTCTTGGACAGTGGGTTTCCTCCACTCTATTGGACAGATTCTTGTCACTTTAGGGCTCCCATTTTGTGGTCCCAACATCATGGACCATTTCATGTGTGACATCTTCCCCCTGATACAACTTGCGTGCACAGACACTTTCCTTGTTGGTCTCTTGGTGGCTGCCAATGGTGGAGTAATTCCTGTGATCACCTTCGGGATGTTAATGATATCCTATGTAGTCATTCTATATTCCTTGAGGACTCACAGCTCTTCCGGGAAGAAGAAGGCCCTCTCTACGTGCGGCTCCCACATCACTGTTGTTGTCTTGTTTTTCGTGCCCTGTATCTTTATGTATCTGCGACCAGTAGCCACCTACTCCATGGACAAAGCTGTCACTGTATTTTATACCCTTGTAACTCCCATGTTAAATCCCATTATCTACACAGTAAGAAATGCAGAGGTAAAAAATGCCATCAGAATGTTATTGAATAGAAATGTAATTGCAACTAATAAATAATACAATAAAATGATTTTATTTCTAACATGTTCGCATTTGTATACTTATAAATATATACTAATACACCTTACTTGAATTTCACATGTATCACCTGATTCCATTAGAGTCTTTTCAAAAATTATTATTTTATGGATTGTCTTGATTATACCATGTGCTCAAATTAATAGCACACTATTAATCAGAAGCCTCAGGTCAACGTCATCCCAAGTGTTTAACCAGCTGTCTAAATCCATACTTCCCATTAACATTGCCATCTGTGGTTCAGTTCCTCAACTCCATGGCCTGTGAGTTTGATGATTTATTAAAAGGTCCTCAGGAGACTCAAATCCACCAGCAGAATGACCCCTATGATTGTAGGTGTGAAGGCCGGGTTTTTTGTTGATATTGGAGAGCAGTAGGCTGCTACTATGTTGGTGATTTCACAACCTACCTGGCCAACTGACTTTTAACTTTGAGCTTATAATTCACTCTTTTAAACTATTTTCTCCCCTTCATCTATGCGATGTTAGGGAGCTCTGGTGACATCGAGGCAAGAAACTGCACTGAAATCCCAGAAGGTCTGCAGTAGAAGCCACCAGTTGCTCCACGGGAGAAGGATGAGTAATCTCCTCACATGCTCTGCAAATCCGCTGGAGGGTCAACCGTGGGTCAGATCCATCTCAATGATCCACAACACCAACGTGCAGTGTTAGCCTAGAGTAGGTTGAACCCTTCACCCCTTCTGGTCTTGCAAATCAGTAATAGATGGAAGATCAATCTAAAGAGATCACTCTCCACACTGGGGCCTGTGTGAAAGCACCAGCATAGGACTGGCAGCACAACTGCCTTTAAGCATCCAGCTATGTCCAGCATGGCCCACTGCTCACCAGTTTCAACAAAAATCCCCGCCTGCATCTCTACAGTCATGTGGGCCGTCCTGCTGATGGGTTTGAGTCTCCTGAGTACCTTTCCCTTTGGAAAATGTCAGCATGTTCTTCTGTTCGGGTTTTCTAGCTCAAGGTCTTTGCATACTTAGTGCAGCTAAGGTTTAAGATCGTGTTCTCAGCCTGTACAGTTGAGTAAACTTTCTAGTTGTTGTTGTTATGTGCCATCAAGTTATTTGTGACTCATAATGACCCTTTGTACAAGAGCTCTAAATGCTGTTCTATCCTGTGCCAACCTAGCCATCTCAAACGCACTTATTCCCACCACTCCAGTCACAGAGTTGATCCATCTCATCAAAGGTCTTCCTCTCCTTCGCTGACCCTTCACCCTGCCAAACATGATGACCCTCTCCAAGGACCAGTCCCTCCTTGCAACATGCCCAAAGTATGTCAGACGAAGCTTCAGAATTGTTTTTATATGTATGTGAGATTTGAAAGTGTTTTTTGTGTTCATAATTACTATTTAAAGTCAGAATTTTTTTTTTTTTTTGTCCTGTGCATAAAGTCAGAATTTAATTAAGGTCTTTACAGAAAATAAATGGAGGATCATAAAAGCTAAATAATCATAGAATAAATAAGACAGGCTCAAACAAATATTCTTAGTGTGTATCTTCTGAACTTTTTCATTTTCATCATGCATAATATTTCATTGTTATTTACTTTTAACAGTTTTAACATTTTTTAAATGTTTGTGATAGCAAGTGACATTGTATTAGATTTAAAATTATTAGTGTCAATTAACCACAGATGATTGGGTGGAGGTTTTTTCCCCCAAAGTAGATAATAAAAATAAATCTAGAAAACAATTTCACTAATTAACAATATGTAGTAAGGATATTATAATTGAGAAACATGGTGGAGAGCCCAAACACTAGCTTTGGAATTCATGAGTTTATTTTCCATGATGTCACTATTCCAGCATATGTTCCAAAAGAGGACTCTGCATTTCTATAGATAGTATGTTCTCCTTTTTAGGTACCATCAAGCTGGTTTTTATTCATAGTGACTGTTTGGATAACAGAACAAAAATCAGCTTGGTCCTGCCCCAACCTCACAAATGCCGCTGTGCTTGAATCCACTGCTGTTGCCACTTTGCCAATCTATCTTGTCGAGGCTCTGCCTCTTTTTAGCTAAACCTCTACTTGACCAACATAATATACTTCTCCATGGATGTATCCCTGCTATCAATATGCCTAAAGTGTTTGAGACAAAGTTTTGCCATTTTCTTGTCTTAAGAGTTTTCTAGCTACACTTTATCCAAGACAGATTTGTTTGTTCATTGGTAAGCCCATCATAATGGGGAAAAAGTTTTTAAAGTGTGTGATTCTCTTCATTTTCATTTTCTGGGATGTTTTTATGATTTATTCTACCTTATAATGGAAGAGTTAAGAGATATTTCTATAGGTCAACTGTTGATTCCAACCCACAAATCGTAACATTTCCATTTTTTTATGAACAGCTCAGGGGACATTTTTCTTGAGATGACAGGATTGATTTTTGGATTGGAGGATGCTTTGAAGATACGGACTTCATTGATTAAAATGAAAGAAGTTGCCCACCAGTAGGACAGTTTTATAAGTATGCTTTTTTGTATAAGAGATTCCTCAAATCTGTCAAACATGAAATTATACCTCAGATTATTTCTGACCAATTGTGAAGTGATTCATATTTATTTTACTTTCATTCTAATTTACCTTTTCAGTGTGAAAAACTATTGTTGTATTTACACTGTTGGGGTTTTGTGTTTTGGTTTTTTGCTCCTACTCACTCAACTTGGTGTTTTATTTTGGAAAGACACCTTGGGCTTATAGCTTTACAAACTCTCCTTTTGAAAAATTATATTTATAGGTAGCCCTAAGTCAGACAGATTTTCTCAGAAGCAAAGATACACTTAAACTGTGATGTTGGATAAAAATTTTATTATAAAGGTTTTTTTATTTGTTGTTAGGCGCCACTGAGTCAAGTATGACCCATGGTCACCCTATGAAGAACAGATCTGAACATTGTGTTTTCTTGTGCCATGCTTAAAATTCCCGACACACTCGAGTTCAGTGCAGCAGTCACTGTGTCTGTCCATCTAGGTGAGGCTTTCCTCTTTTTCACTGACCCTTCATCTTTCCAAGAATGGTGTCCTTTCCAAGGAATAGCCTCTGCTAACAACATGCCCAAAATAGGTAAGACAAATCTCACATACATTTGGAATATTTGAAAATTCATGCTTCTACAGCTAAAGCCAAAGAGGAGGAAACTGAAAATTTTTACCAAATCTTGCAGTCTGAAACTGACCAAACATGAAATCAAGAGGTGTTGGTGTAATTGGTGACCAGAATACAAAAAGTGGAGACAATGAAGAAGGAATGGTATTCAGAAATTATGGACTTGGTGACAGAAATGAGGCTGGAAATAGAATGACTGAATGTAGACTGGTACTAAAATGAATAAGTAAATGTTATAATAATCACAACCAGAAGCACCTCAGAAATAAGGATGATGGAATTTTGCCTTGCTTGTCTTGCACATGTTGTCAATAAAAACTGATCATTACAAAAGGACATCATGTTTGACAAAGTAGAGGGCCAGTGAGAATGAAGAAAACTCTGAATGAGGTGGATTACACATAACTGCAGAAAACAAGGGTTCTTAAATATACAGAAATCATGAAGAGAGTAAAGGACGGGAAAACATTTCGTTTGATAATCCGTAAGATTGCCATGAGTCTCCCCCTTCACAACACCACCCCTGTTCAGCATGAAGAACCCAGAGGGTCTGTGCCCCATTCCCAAATGAGAAACCCCACAAGCGAATAAGACAATCTCTTTGTTTAAACACACACACACACACACACACACACACACACACACACACACACACCTTACTCACCATTGGACTATGCTCACCATTACCCTGTCTCTTCTAGTTCCCACTGGATCTTTCTCATTTTCTTCACCTACTCCACTCACCCACCAAATTGGGCAGCCCTGTAATTTCATCCCTGCCTATCTCACTCTTCTGCTCCCAACCCTCACCCCCATTTATCCCCATCCATGTTTTCCACAATAAAAAAAATCAGTCAACTTAAAGACTAGTAACAATAGTAATGTCTGTAGACTGCCTTTTCTCTAATCTATACTACTGTAGGGCTGCTCTGGTGGTTACTATACACAGTAGGGAGCTAGATAAGGGAGTTTAAAGAAATTTCTCATCATTCTGGCTTTTATAATAAATTCTAGATGACAATGTCATAGATCATTCAAACTTTTCTAAGATAGGGCAGAGTAAACTTGCAGGTTCATGATCATTCTGATTGTAGACTATTGTGCTAGATTCAAAAGACAATATTGAGGACACTTTCACAGAGGACAATCTGGATTGATTGGATTAGAGTTCATTGTTGTTAGGGGCTATCCAGTCAAGTCCAGTTCACAGCACCCCATCAACAGCAGATTGAACCCTTGCCCTACCCTGCACCATCCTCACAACCTTCGCTGTATTAACACCCATTGTTGCAGTCACTGTGTCAGTTCATCTCATGCAGGGGCTTCTTCTCTCTTGTTGATTCTCTGTCTTTTCTGGCATGATGTCTTTTTCAAAGACTGGCCCCTCTGTAAACATGCAAGTTTCACCATCCCCTGTCTCTACAGAGTATCCTGTTTACACATCCTTCAAGATAGATTTTTGTTCTTTTGGCAGTCCATGGGAAATTCAATACCCTTCAGCAACTGCACAATTCAATACATAGATTCTTCTTTGGTCTTCCTTCCATCGGATTAGTTTCAGATGCATATGAAGGAATCGACAATAGTATGGCTTGGATCTTCACTCAACCTTCAGCATCTGACATGACAAACACTGTAATGTTCAAGCGCTGGTTGTTGATAGTTGCCCTCCCGTCAACTGCAACTCATAGTGATCCTGTGATCAACAGACCCGACCCTTGTCCTATCCTGTGCCCTTCTCACAATCGCCACCATGATCCAGCCCTTGTAGTCACTGTGCCAGTTCGTCTCATTGTGAGTCTCCCTCTTATTGACCTTCTAACTTTCTTACCATGATGTATTGGTTTTCAAGGACTGGCCCCTCCTGGCAGTATACCCAAAAAAGATTGAGGGGAAAGTGCCACCAATTTTGCCTCCATGGAGTACTCTAATTGTACTTCCTCCAAGACAAATGGGTTTGTGCTTTTGACAGTCCATGGAAGAGTCAACACTACTCGCCAACATTGCAATTTGAAAGCTTCAAGTCTTCTTCAGTCTTCATTCATGGTCCAACTTTGAGATGCAAGGGAAGCAAATGAAAATATTATAACTTAGATCAAGAGTTTAGTCAAATAAATTTAGTCATGTGATCACAGACAACTTTCTTAAATCACTTTTCTACCAGGACACATGCTTTCACAATGATTGCATTCTCTTGAGCCAGTTCAGGAGTTATGCATGATTAATTTTTCTTCTTCTTTAAAAAAGCATATCTGAGCATGAGTAAACTAATGTAGTCCTTTGCAGAAATAATTCTGAATGAAATAGAATTGAATTTCATTTTTTTCCTTTTTTTCAATGCCATCTATATTTCAAGTCATCACGACGGGGTTTTGGGAAAAGTTTTTAATTAGCAATAATTGTGCCTCCCTGGTGACCATTTTGCCACTGCACAAAAAAAATTGCATTTAGTTTAAAAATAATTTCCAAACATTGATATTTCAGTCTTTTTAGTAGATAACTTAAAAAACACTAAAAATTATAGGCAACACAAATGTATCATGACACATTTTTCACGCACTTGCTCATTGCTATTGAGTGGGAATCCACTCATAGGTGACCCCCCCCGGTGCATTTTCAGAGCCAGCAAATTGTATGAAAGGAGATTGCACGTCTTTCTAACTTGAAGTGGCTAGTGAATTGGCAGGGCAACTTGTTATCCAATAGGCCACTAGTTTTCAAACGAACATCATTGCTTTTCAGTATTTTAAAGAGGTCCCTGACAGTAGACTTGCCCAAAGCAATCCATCATTTTATCTTCTGACTACTAGTACCAAAGGAGTTGATTGTGGATCCAAGTAAGACAAAAATCACAGGTAGTTTCAATCTTTTCTCCATCTATTATGATATTGTTCAATAGACCCGTGGTAAAAATTCTTGTTTTCTTGATATTGAGATGCAATACATACTGAAGACTGCAGCCTCAGATTTTTTGCCACAAGCACTTCAGGTTCTCCTTGCTTTCAGCAAGTAGGGTTGTGTCATTTGCATAATGCAGGTTGTTTACGAATTTTCCTCTGATCCTGATACCACATCCTTTGTCACAAAGTCCAGGTTAATGAATTATTTACTCAGCATACAGCTAGATCTATCTTGAAGTACAATATTGTCAGTGACAGGATAATATCTATACGCATACAAGGAAGTCCATTGAATACCACTATTATTCAAATATATGCACCAACAACCAGAGCCAAGGAAGAGGAGGTAGAAGATTTTTACCAACTTTTACAATCGGAGATTGATCAAACATGCAACCAAGAAGCATTGATAGTAATGGGTGACTGGAATGCAAAAGTCGGGAACAA
>NW_006400181.1:451295-472953 GCF_000299155.1 Elephantulus edwardii | reverse complement strand
GGATGGGAGTGTCAGAGACAGTGCGATTGGCACAGGACAGAGCGGAGTTTAGGGCTGTTGTACATAGGGTCGCTATGAGTCGCAGGCAACTCGACGGCACATAACAACAACAACAACAACAACAACAGCTTGGATAAGTATGGAGAAAGGATACAGCAACTTTTACACACACCTTTCCTGATTTTCATTATGCTGTGGTTCTTGTTCTGTTTGAACAATAGCTTCTTGGTCTAGGTATAGATTTCCTATGAGCACAATTAAGTGTTCTGAGAATCCTATTCTTCTCGATGTTAGCCATAGTTTGTTGTGATGCACACAGTCAAATGTCTTTGCATAGTCAATAAAATACTCCAAATAAATTATTCTCAAAAATACTGAAAAGTAATGATGTCAATTTGAAGACTAAGTTGTGCCTGATTCAGTCCATGGCCTTTTCCATTGCTTGCTATGCAGCTGAGAGCCGAACAATGAATAAGGTTGACAGAAGAAGAATTTATGCTTTTGAATCGTGATGGTGGAGAAAAGTATTGAAAATCTGAACAATCAAAAGAATGAGCAGGTATGTCTTGGAAAAGGTGTAGCCTAGATGCTCCTTAGAGGCAAGAATGGCAAAATTTTATCTCTCATCCTTTAGACGTGTTGCTAGGAGAGGCCATGCTATGCCTTGTGAAGGGATAACATACTTGGAAAAGTGGAGGGTCAGCAAAGAGAGGAAGACCCCTGATGAGAAAGATTGACATGGTGACTGTAACAATGGGCTCAAGGGTATCAGCAATGGTGAGGATGGCACAGGATAGGACAGGGTTCAGACCTGCTGTTTATAAATGAGTCACACACAATGACACCAAACAACAGGTCACCAGAGCTCCCTAAAACACAGTTGACAAGGCCAGTGTGATACATTTGAAGTAAAACAATTATCTAGGAATTAGGATTCTGACCTAGGATTCAGGGGGGTTGTTTTCTTCTTTTAACTTTGCAGTCAACTTCCTGATTCCCTGTCTTAACTTTCCTTGTTATAAAATGTACATACTGATGTCTGTGTTGTTACTACTCTATCACAATAGTGTCAGACTAGATTAAAAAGACCGCATAAAATGTCGCTGTGCATAAATTAATTCTCTATAGGTGGCTAATTGCAAGAAGCTGTGCTGCAATCCTGAAGGCACGCAGTTCGAATCCACCAGCTGCTCCATGGGAGAAGGATGGGCAATCTCCTCCTGTGTGATTAACTGCCTCAGAAAACCTGGAGGGACAGCAATGGGTCAGTTCTGACTCAATGGTACAAAACAACAACAACATATAAATAATGTAAAATCAAATTAATTTTATATTATTAATCTGAATCAGAGTGAAAATCAACAACTACGATAGAGTACTGAACAATTGACTCATTAGGAAAAATGTATGTATTTCCTGTATTTAAGTCCTAATATTTAAAAATGAAGACCTGCATAGATGGTGGCTTGAAGAGAAGAAAAAAAAATTCAGTATTAAAGTCAGATAGTAATCTGTGCCGGACCAATCTGTGCCAGGTTACTCAGATTCACAATGTCTTAGTTAATTGGTCATCTCCCTTCCCCCCCCACCATGGTGATTTTTCTTTGTGTAGACTTAATGGAAGGTGTTAAAAATGAAAGAGACATTATTTTAAAAGTTTATCTTTGGTGTTCAGTTAGGTAACTGGAAATAATTGGCTGGTTGGTAAGTTCTACTAATGATGGTGAAATACCCTTGAGGTCTCATTAGCCACAGATAAGAACTTTATAGAAGTTGCCAACAAATAGGATGTATGTAGTAACACTTTTAAGGCTCAAGAGAAAGACATTATCCAAAGGTGCCATTTATAAATTAAAATGAGACTTACTGTCTTCGACTTGTTGGCATTTGAAATCCTACAACTTTACTACTTTTTGTCTGGGTGATTTAACAGCGGCCTGGGGCCCTGAGCATGGAACTGTGTCAAATAAGTTCATAGGTGAGACTTTTTTTCTTTAAGGAAAGCATAGCAGTATAAAAGTCCGAGGTTTAAATATTCATTAAAAAAATATATAAGTCCTCTCCAACTCCCTTCTTTGCAATTTCACAACTCTCCTTTAGCATGCTAAGTCAAGAAATGTAGAATTAACTAAAATCCCACAAATGCTAATATTTTTCTTTTTTTCTAATTAAATAGATTTACAATAAAATAATATACTACATTTAAATCCAAATTGTTCCACCGAATCTAACAAACTGAGAATTTGCCAATGATGGTATGGGATTTTAAAAATATCTCTTTTAAAAGCCACACATCGTTCTAAGAGATGCACTAAGTTTTACTTCATCATTTTTCTGATATTCATGAAGGAAGTTAGTCCACAAAGTTACTAAACTTTCATTTTATTTGTACTCATTGTGCTTAGCGTATTGGTAGTCGTTCTGACTCAGAGCCGACTCTCCAGTGGGTTTTCCTGAGGCTGTAAATCACACGACAGGAGAATGTCCGTCTTTCTCCTGCAGAGCAGCTGGTGAGTTCCAACAAGATGCCTTCGCTTTGGCAGCACCACTCCTTACCACAAGGCCACCAGATGGTACTTGTCTTTTTAAAACTCAAATTATTTAAACTTTATTTATAGGAAAAAATATCCCATAAACAAAGGACAAAGTAATCCTTATTCTTCATAGTTATATCTAAATCACTTTTATAAGTAAGGTCTTGTTTTCTGTACACCATGCTTTTTTCAGAGAGATTCTGCCTTAAAGTAAGCAGATTGCACAGAAGCAGTTACATTTTCACAAAGATACCAGGTTTTCTTCTTGACTCAGGAGAAGGGGGAAAAAATACAGAATAACTACGACAAAGACCTTGATTAGGGTGGAGATTGTCAGGGTGCACAGGACAGAGCAAAGTGTGAAACTATTGTTCTAGGGGGTCTCTGTGAGTCACAGTCATCTCAAAGGTGCCTAAAAAATGACACAAACTTCTTTTTAAGAAGAGAAAGTATCAGATTATTTTTTAAAGGAATTATTTTGGCAAGAAATATTTTATTCATTACTTTCTTTGGGAATTTTATGCCCATATGTTGGGATGATTTTTTCCACTCTATAAGTAGTGCAAAACATCTATAAATAATACATCACTAAGATACAAGAAGAAAGCACAAGACCTTATAAAGCAGGAGCACAAAGACTTAGGAAGATCATTTCTCTCATGAATGAGTGAGTCATTGCTCTTTGCTCATAAAGTAAGATGGAGAGCACTGAAGCATAACAAGTTTTTAATGAATTTTTGCTATAAAATTTATACATTAATGTACATAGTAAGAGTCTAAAATACATTTATTTAATGAGTGATCATATTCTAAATGCATTTTATATGTCTGTATGCAAATATATATAAGTATGCATGCACGTAGGGAACTCACTCATTGCCTTCAAATTGGGAATGCCTAACAGCTGATCGTCCAGCAGATTTTCAGAGGCTGTAAATCACACAGGAGGAGACAACTCATCATTATTTGGAGCAGCTGGTGAATTAAAATAGCCTCCCTTTAAGTTGGCATTGCAACTCCTTACCTCCTAGCCACACTTACTAATTTTACCAACAATATGCTTCATTCTGTTTCTTAAGCTAGATGTTTCCATTTACTACTTTGAAAAGAAAGAGTCCCTTTGCTGGACAGACCTTCATAGGGTAAAACTCTATCCAAGATGGTTGATTAGTTGCATTTTTTTTAATGTCTAATTTAGGGAGTTCCCACTGGTAACCTAATAGAAAGAAGTTATGCTGCAATTCCAAAGAGATGCCGTTTGAATCCACCAGCTGCTATGTGGAAGATGGATGGGTAATCTCTTGTGTAATTTGTTGGGTCTGAAAACTTGCAGGAGGGTCAGCTATGAGTCAGCTTCAACTTGACGGCACACACAAAAGCAACAGTAGTCTAGTGGGAAAGAAGCTGGTTTGAACTCACTGATTGGTCCACAGAAGAAAGATGGACAATCTTCTTCACCGAGATTCAAACTGCTAATTGTTTGGTTCTGACTCAGTAGCAATGAGGGTTTTTTGTTTTTGTTTTTTTTATCTTATTAAAGCTATAAAATTACTGAATGGGGCTAACTTGAATAATATATGAACCTTAATTTTATAAAATAAACATTAATTATGCCATACTATAATTATCTTTATAGTCAAATAACTAGGTTACATACTTTCTTCTTCTACTTGTTGTTATGTAGTATCAAGTCAGAACCAACACATAAGATGATCCACTCCTTTTTAGGACCAATTAATATTTTCATCCTTACCTTCAAAGATATGCTAAAAGTTTGTAAAATGGAATATAGCCTTCTTTTACAAGTTTATTTATGCTTCTTGTAAAATAGAAAGTAATGATTGTTTCTCCCAAGTAGAGAATAATGATAAGTAGCATACAAAATCCAGAGTGCTTGAGATCTTGGGTTGGTGGACTAGAGATGCATGTATAGTGAATGTATAAGTTGTATAAGATGTATAAGTGAATATGTAGGGAGTCTGTCAATTCACTAAGCATTTCTTTCTTTCATTTTTTATTTTGGTGGAAGTTTTCAGAGTAAACTGGTGTTTCATTCAGTAACTTCTATGCATTTTGTTTCTTGACATTGCTTGAAATTCCCTTAAGATACCAGCACTATTTCCCATCTCCTCCTTGGCTTTCTCTGTCTTCCTTGGTTCTCTTTGCCTATCCAAACCTGCCTTCTAAACTCTGTGTTTTTGGCAAATGCTGACATTTTGATCTCATATGGTTTACTAAACTGAAGAATATGTTCCTCTCTGATGTTATTATTTAGTTGAAAGTTAATTACCAGAGAGAATTCAGTTCGAGGTTTGAAAATCAGTCTTGGAGTTTCTATTAGTCTCTAGCAGACCAGACTTAAAAATCTGATCATTTAAAATTTTTCTTATTCTATGGCCAAACTTTATGTGGTCCAGATTGGTGTTGTTTATAGTGATAGTCAAGTTATAGGAAAGACTGTGATTTTTGTGGTACATTAGTCTTCTTAACTGGATTCATCCTCTGGACTGGATACTTTCTTGAGTCTTTCATTTTCTTCTTTTCACTTAGATCCAGATGAAAAGACCAAGAGCAATAGATTAGATGTCCACTCATAAGTTTTTAGGGAGCTCAGGTAGCCTAGTTGTAAGAAACTGTGCTGCAAACCCAAAGGCTGGTGGTTCGAATCCAACAGATCCTCTGCAGGAAAAAGATAAGCAATCTACTCCTATGTGATTTGCTACCTCTGAAAAGTCACTAGAGGGCCAGCTATAGGTTAGTTCTGACTAGCCAGCACACAACAACAGCATAAGCTTTTTTTTTTTAAATTTTGTTATTTATGTGTGTGTGCGTGTGTGTGTGTGTGCGTGTGTGTGTGTGTACCGTCAAATCAGATCTGACTGGTACAGGAGGAGATTGTCCCTCCTTCCCCAGCAGAGCATCTGGTGGATTTGAACCGTGCGCCTCTGGGATTGTAGTTGCAGCTTCTTGCCACTAGGCCACCAGAGCTCCCCTAGCATAAGCTTTTAAAAACCTCACCACTACTTACTAAAGTAGGATGCCATTGTGAACAATAAAAAATGATCTAGATGTACCAAAGAATGTGGTCTTAGATCCTCAAGCCTAGTCTAGGGACTCATTCTCTCAAGGTGTTGGTTATGCATAAGAATTATTCAGAACTTTGCTCCTCCTGTCCTCTACCATATCTTTGGATATATTTGCACACATACAAATGATACCTTTATATAAATATTTCTTGTCAAATAAATGTATATATGTATATGTGTGTGTGTGTATACACGCACATATATACACACACACACACACACACACATATATATATATATAGTACTCCAATTCACCTTGTCACAATTGTTGAACTTTGCATGTCTCCTTATATGTCTATTCATGTTTCTTGTTACTATTACGTCAAGATTATATATACATACACACACACACACACATTAATTATCTTTGTTTTCTTAATGCCTTTTAATGCCTTGGTCATACTATATTGCCTTCCTCATTTTGGATACTGCTTTCTCCATTATCTAAGTTAATAATATATTGAGCTCTTGCAGCCTAGTGAATAAAGATTTGTGTTGCCATCTCAAAGGCAAGAAGTTCGAATCCACTTGCTTTCCTACAGAAGAAAGATGAGCAAGCTCCTTCCATGATGATGAACAGGCTCTGAACCTCTGCTGTAGGGTTAGCTATGAGTGAGTTCTGACTCGATGGCACAAAATAACAAGAAGTTAGTGTCCTTTTACCCCTGATAGATTGAAAAGATATTTCTTATGTAAAGCTTTTCTTGATATTTTGTAATCGAGTTTCATAAAATATTTGTTGTTTTGTAATTAACTTTTTTCACTCACTTTAATATCCTACAGGTTCATCCAAGTTAAGAGAATGTTTCTCAGGTTGTTTTGCTGAGTTTTTAATTCTTTTTTAAAATTCTTTTAGGCAGCATAGTATTCCTTTGTTTGTACTACAGTCGGCTTGTGTATCCATTGATGGGCATTAGTTCCTCTCTGGCCGTTGTGAATGATGGTACAATGAACATAGATGCATGTATCTCTTCATGTAACAGCTCTTATCTCTATAGGTTACACATCTGGTAGTGAGATTGCTGGATCACATACTAACTCTTATTTCCAATTTACAAGAAACCACCATCATGTTTTCTATAGTGGTTTTACCATTTTAAAATACCATCAGCTGTATGTAAGGATTCTATCTAGTCTCTGTATACTTTCTTCATTACTTAGTGTTTCTCAGGATTTTACTCTTACTAAGTGTTATTGTTGTGCCACTGAGTTGAAACAAACTCATAGCTGACCCTCCAATGGGTTTTCCAAGGCAGTAAATAACATGGGAGGAGTTTGCCCTGCCATCTGTGGAACAACTGGTGGACTTGAACTGTGTGCCTCTGGGCTTGAGTGCAACTTCTTACCAGTAGCCACCAGAGCTTCCTTACTTACTAAGTTTTCATACTTTTAATTTTGGCTAAAAGATGTATTAAATTTTTTAGGTTGTCTTATAATTTATTATTATTTTTAGGCTTATTATAGATGGTTCCATATTTTTTGCAGCTTGAATATGCATATTTAGTTATGATATGAGTGAAAGTTTATAAAGTATAAATAATATTACACTTTCACTTAATCCTTCATAGACATTTTTGTCTCATAATATTCCCTCTAATTTATTAATGTAATTAATGAATTATAATGCTTAATCAAATTCTTATTGTACGTTGTTTTCCCTTCACCCAAATTATCTGATTATTGAGATTTGCTCCCTCTCTCTCCTTGAATATACTTTTTAGGAGACAGAATTATCTTAAGTTCATCTTGACTTCCTCACCATTTGGAAGTTCTGCAATTATATAATTTATTCTTTTTTTTTTGTCTATGTTTGTTTGTTTGTTTTTATTCCAGATTCATGGCTCTGGTTCCTTATTTTCTGTGAAAGATGTGCTTTAAAAAAATTCTTTACCTGACATTGTTTTGGGATGATGTTGTTCTGTGTTGTAGCCTCAGATTGTTGTCAAACATTATTTTCTTGCCAAAGTACTCTTTTTAGCAGTCTGATTAGGTTGATTTGGTTTTTAAAAATTGTCTTACTTTTGTCTTCTTGTAAATGATCTCACTTTGGCATTATATTTAATGAGTAATTTTGTTGGATATATAACTTAATTTTCCCAAGCTGCTCTCAAGAGTCTGTCTTTTATTTTGGACAGTTTGATTATGATATATCTTGAATATATTTTGGGGGGGGGAAACCAAAAAATAGACTCTTTAGAGTCTATTGAGTTTCTTTAATGTGTTTATTCCTGTCTTCAATGATGGTGGAGATGTTCTTTGTTTTTGTTTTTTGTTTTGGGGTTTTTTTCCTCTTCTTTTTGCAGATTTCAGGTCAGATGTAAGTTATTTCTATTTATGATATCCCACATAATTCTTCAGCTTTCATTATCTTTTCTTCCTGTTTATTCATCTAGCAAATAGTATTAAGAACTAATCTTTAATTTTATTG
The DNA here is from genome assembly GCF_000299155.1 of Elephantulus edwardii. Taxonomy (NCBI): domain Eukaryota; kingdom Metazoa; phylum Chordata; class Mammalia; order Macroscelidea; family Macroscelididae; genus Elephantulus; species Elephantulus edwardii. Next base: position 464,905 of record NW_006400181.1, on the reverse strand, counting down.
ATGCTGTCTTCCATTGAATCAATTCTGTCATTGTTTCTTCCAACACATTGTTTCTGATATTTTAGTGTTTAATATATGAATTCCTAGTTACTTAGTGTTTTGTGTTGTTTCTACTTGTTCATTTATTTTGTAATTTTGTCCTTATATTGTTTTCCTGGATTATTTTGAAGATTTGTCTCTATTTTCATTAGTTTTGTCTATGCTCTTGTGTTCTCCATATGCTTTCAATGAATGGTCCTAAATATGATTATTTTCAATTTTTTAAGTGGTAATTCCAAAGCAATACAAGCCTTATGGCTCTGTATTTTGATCACTTGTTTGACTATGCTAGTCTATTTTTTGGTAATATTTGAAATAGTCTCTTTTCTGAGACAATGTGGTATTATTGTATTTATTTGCTGACTGTTCAATGGTTTGTATCCCCTGGATTGTTTTGTTTTACTTTTCTATATCTATGTGGCTCCAGAGACTGTAAGTTTCTAGTCATTGCTTTGACAGTACTGGAATGCACAGCTGTAGCAGGTTAGGGTTAGATGAAGAAAGGATTGAGGTTGTCATGATTTCATCTCGCTTGGATCCACAATCAGTATTCTTGGTACCAGCAGGCAGGAAACCAAAAGATGAGTTGTACTGGGAAAATCTGCTGTCAAGGATCTCTCCAGAGTACTAAAGAGCAACGATGTCAATCTAGAGACTAAGTTGCGCCTGATCCAGGCCTCAGTCTTCACAATTGCTTGCTATGCATCTGAGCATGGGACAATGAATAAAGATGGGAGAAGAAGAATCTAAGCTTTTGAGCTGTGATACTGGAGAAGAGTATTGAACATACCACAGACTGCCAAGACAGCAAATAGGTCTGTCCTTGGAAAAGGTGAACCAGTTTACTCCTTGGAGGCAAGGATTTGGTAGCTCTGTCTCACAAGCTTTGAACATGTTGCCAGGAGGGACCAGTCCTTGGAGAAGGACATCATGCTTGGGAAGGAAGAGGGTCAGTACAGAAGATGAAGAGCCTCAATGAGATGCATTGACACAGTAACTGTGGCAATGGTGTCAGCTTAATCAGAGAGCGTGATATCGGCTCAGGAGAGGGCAAGGTTCAGTGCCATTGTTCATAGAGTTGCTATGAGTCTTAGTGGACTCACTTACACATAACCACTGCTATATAGTAGTCATCTGTGGCCATTCATACCCTTTCCTTCTTTCTATCTAGTTTGTGATTTGCTCACCTTGCTTCACTCTGGGTTGTCTATACTATGTCCCTATCTTATTGGTGATTCTTTATAGTTGCCTTCTTTTGTCACCAATTGACTGTGCTCTGCTTGAATGACTGGGAAGCATCTTTATATCACTGTTTAACACTTATTTGCTGCTTTTGTTCAATTTCTTCTTAAAATTGATGGTTCCAGGATAAACACTCATATATGCTTCACTTGGTGCTGGGCCTTGGCTGGAGAAGGACCATATGCAATGTCTGACAAGACTGCTATCCTAACTCGTGATCCTCTCAGAAATTTATCTGTTGTTATACATTGTCATTCCTGGCACCTATCATACCATCAGCTCAATTCATCTCATTACTGTTGAATTAGATCTACTTCCTAAACAACATGCCTCTGAAAACTATGGATTTTGATTAATGTTGATAGTTATGGAAAGGCTTCAGCCCTTTTGTTCATAGGGTCACTATGAGTCATGCTCAACTCAAAGGCAATCATCACCACCACCACCATAGGGTTTTAGAAGTTATAAACCACACAAGAAAGGATTGCCCATTTTATTTGCGTGGAGAAGCTGGTGGGTTAAAACTGTCTTTGGATTAGAAGCGTAACTTCCCACCCACTAGGCCACCAGAGCTTCCTTCAGGTATTTATTTATCACCTAGTGATGATATTTATCACCTGTGCTGCTGGAGAAGAGTATTGTACATACCATGGACAGCTAGGAAAACAAACACGTTTGTCCTGGAAAGGGTAAAACTAGCCTGTTCCTTGGAAGCAAGGAATCTGAAGCTTTGTCTGACATACTTCGGGCATGTTGAAAGGAGGGATCAGTCCTTGGAGAGAGACATCATACTTGGGAGGGTGGAGGGACAGGGCAGGAGAGGAAGATCCTTGATGAGATGGATTGACTCAGTGAATGGGGTGATGCTGGTATGTGTGTCAGAGACAGTGGGTTTGGCTCAAGATAGAGCAGGATTCAGGCTGTCGTACATAGGGTCACCACAAGTCACGAGCAACTTGATGGCACTTAACAATAACAACTAGTAAATTCTAGACATTAGGAACACTCTGCAAAACAAATGAGTAGATGCAACATGGAAACAGGCATTAATAGCATATATGGTGTGATAACGCTATTTCTGCACTAAGGAATTAAAATGTAACCTTTTCACAACACTTGTTTTTTTTTTGTTTTTCTTTTTTTCCAGGGAATTCAGGTCTCAGAAAGGCAATATTCCCTTAACAGATGGTCTCATGCCTCCCAACAACGTGACTGAATTTATTCTCCTGGGACTCACACAGGACCCATATTTGCAAAAAATTCTCTTCATTGTCTTTTTGTTCATTTTTCTATTTACCCTGTTGGCCAATTTGTTCATTGTCGTCACTATCTCCCTCAGTCCCACGCTTTCAGCTCCTATGTACTTTTTTCTCACTTACCTGTCGTTCATAGATGCCTCTTACACCTGCGTCACCACCCCCAAAATGATCATTGACCTCATCTTTCAGAGGAGAACCATCTCCTTGGGCAGTTGCTTGGCTCAGCTCTTTGTGGAACACTTTCTGGGCGGTTCAGAGATCATCCTCCTCATTGTCATGGCCTATGACCGCTACGTGGCCATCTGCAAACCCCTGCACTACACCACCATCATGAGACAGGGGTTATGCCGCCTCCTGGTGGTGGTGGCCTGGATGGGCGGGATCCTTCATGCCACAGTGCAGATTCTTTTCATGGTCAACTTGCCCTTCTGTGGCCCCAATACCATCGACCACTTCATGTGTGACCTCTTCCCCCTGCTGAAGCTGGCCTGCAGGGACACATACTTGCTTGGACTAGTGGTGGCTGCCAACAGTGGGGCCATGTGCTTGCTCATTTTCTCCATGCTTCTCGTCTCCTATATCGTCATCCTCTGCTCCCTGAAATCGCACGGCTCTGCAGGGCAACGCAAGGCTCTCTCCACCTGCGGGTCCCATTTTACGGTAGTTGTACTCTTCTTTTTGCCCTGCATATTCACCTACATGCGTCCTGTGGTCACCTACCCGGTCGACAAGTTGGTGACTGTGCTTTTTGCAATTCTTACCCCTATGTTAAATCCTATCATTTACACAGTGAGAAATACAGAGGTGAAAAGTGCCATGAAGAGCTTGTTGAAGACAAGGGCACTTAATTAGATAATTATGCCAGCAAATTATGATGTAAACTAATACAAAGAGTCATACTGACACACTGTGAACAGCTGTTTTCAACTTTTGCAGATCATTGATCATTAAACATTAACAAAACAAACAATTCCTGAGTGCTTAATTGTAATTAAGTTGTTTGATAGCTTTTCCTATCCTGTACTGAGGTGTAAATGCTCCCTGTGCATATAGTCAGAATATGCATCTACAAAAGACCTGGAAATTCTTTTGGTTTGATGATTCTCAGATCTGCTTTGCTCCAGTCTCCCCACTATTTTACTAAATTCTTTACATATTTATTACTTAGGAAAAAGGAGTTTTTCCACCAGATATTGTTGCTGTTGTTGTTGTTATAGGTAAAACCTACAGCAATCAAAAAAGAGGAAAGACGTCTTTAGATGGATATATGGAATTCAGGGTAGACAGTTGGGAATGAAAGAAAAACACTGCTGATGTTCTGTTTTCTTGCTACTGTTTATCAGTGATCTACTCCCCAAAGAAGAGAGATGTTAACAGATGAAACAACTGATATCCTCTTTTAACTGTTTTTCAGTACAAAATATAAGGCTGGTATTTTTAGTTTGCCCTTAATTTGGTCTTCTTTTATTGAACATCTTCATGACTCACAGATTTTCATTAATATAAAGGACTCTTTTCCTTGCCAAGTCATTCGAGGTGATGAGATCCTATGATTGTTTTATTGTTTAATCTCAACACAGAACCATATGACAAAGTCTCAAAGCTATTGTTCTGGATATACAATATTCCTATTAAATTTATGTTAGGGAAGTTTAACTGTGTAAATTGGAAATGTCAGGCATATATGCCTACTCTGTAGAGAAGCAAAATGAAGCTAAAGGAGCTTTTGTAATTCAGGTCAAGTCATGCATGTAAGAGTTTTAAATTCATAAAATAAATATACATTTTATCTATCTTGACAATACTTTTTTCAAATAAAATACAGTTTCATGTGGTGTGTTTATATATTGCATGTGTTGTCATTATTATATCCCATTGTTGCTGCTGTTGTTGTGTGCTGTCAAGTTGTCTGTGACTTCTAGCGACCCTATGTACAACAGCCCTAAGCCCTACTCAATCCTGTGCCAATCTCACTGTCTCCAACACACTTATCCCCATTATCCCAGTCACAGAATCAATCCATCTCATCAGGGGTATTCCTCTCCTGCGCTGTCACTACACCCTCCAAGGAATGGTCCCTCCTAGGAACATGTCCACAGTATGTTAGACAAAGTTTCAGAATCCTTGACTTCAAGGAGCATCTTGGTTTCACCCTCTCTAGGACGAACCTGTTTGTTCTCTTAACAGTCCATAGTATATTCAATACTCCTCTCCAGCACCACACCTCAAAAGCATCAATTCTCCTTCTGTCATCCCTCGTAGTAATTAACGCATAGTTGAACCTGCAGCATATTTTCAGAGCAATAAATTGCACGGAAGGAGGTTACCCATCCTTTTCCCATAGGTGGTAGATTTAAACCATATGCATTTGGGATTGCAGCACAGCTTCTTACCACAAGGCAACCAGGGCTTCCTATGTCTATATATAAAAAGTATGTTTTAAAGTATAATGTTTTATTTTGCCCTTATGAAGAAGGATAATGTCAAATTTGTTGCACAGTTTTTAACCAGGCTGAGTTTTTTATATATTATGTTACTTTAAATGAGGATATCAAGAATATCATCCATAAAGAATGCAGAGAGAGAGGAGGAAGAAAAGATCAAGATGGATGTCAGAAGAGACTCTGAATATTACACTAGAGCGCTGAGAAGCCAAAGCAAAGGGAAGAAATAAAGAAATTAAGGAGCTGAAAAGAACCCTTCAAAGGGCAGCTCAAGAAGATAAAGCAAAGTATTACAATGAAATATACAAAGAGCTAGAGTCAGAAAATCAAAAGGGACAAACTTGCTTGGAAATTCTTAAACTGAAGAAACTGAAGAACTAGTGTAAGACTCAAGTTGTAATACTTAAGAATGCTGAGGGTGGTATGTTGAATGACCAAGGAAGCATTAAAAGAAGATGGAAGAAATAGAGTAACTATACCAAAAAGAATTGACTAGCACAGATTTTCATTAAACAACTATGATCAAGAGGCAATGGTGATGAAGGAGGAAGTTCAAGCTGCTCTGAAGGAATTGGCAAAAAAACAAGACCCCAGGAATTGATGGAATACCAATTGATATATTTCAGGAAACAGATGCTGCACTGGAAATGCTCACCAGGTTATGCCAAGAAATCTGGAGGACAAATACCTAGCCATTCCCATTCCAAAACCAAGTGACCCGACAGAGTCAAATAATATCGCTCATACTGCAAGCAAGCAAAAGCTTATCCAAAAATGACTGAAGCAGACAACTGTTAGATGTGCAAGCAGGGTTTAAGAGACGGCATGGCACTAGGGACATCATTGTCCCTAGATGTATCTTGGTCAAAAGCAGAGAGTACCAGAGGAATGTCTGTGTTTCATTAAGTATGGAAAGACATTTGACTGTGTGGATCACAACAAACTGTAGCTAACCTTGAGAAAATTGGGAATCCTAGATCATTTAATTATGTTAGTGCAAAACCTATAATTAGACCATGAAACAGTAGTCAGAACACAGCAGGGAAACACTGAGTTGTTCAGAATGAGGAAAGGTGTGCATCAAGGATGCATCCTATCTCTATATCTTTTCAATCTATATGCAGATCATTTGAGTATTTATTTTCATTTGAGTATTTATAATTCTTAAAAATAAAGTAATTATAAATGGAGTATTTTTCCTAAAAAAAGTAGATGATATAAATCACATTTGGACTTCTTTCATATCATGTGATTACAATATTGCTGTATTTGTTAATTATTCTTCTATATTTTATGTCATTGAAGCATTATAAGTAACAAGGAAATATATTAATGCTAAGTGATTATATAATTACTGATTAAGTAGTGTATTTAGAGATGGGATATTTGAAGAGATAAAAATTAATAAACATTAGTAGCCCAAAATGCCAAGCATTTGTCTTTCTTGACTTTAGAATGTACACGGTCAGAAGTGGTACAATTTTAAATAATAGTCTTACAGAATAAAATGTTAAACAGGCTTAGTGATAGAAAATTCCCACACTAGTACTTGTTAGATGTCCAGGAATAAGTCACACTTCTTCCTTTTTTATTTTTATACATTTCACAGGCATGAAGATCATTGTGTGCTCTTCTGTTTTTGAAGAACAGAACTTAGTTCTGGGGTAAATGACGGGATGGTTAACACTGTTGTCTGGTTTTGTTTTGGGGAACGTCAGCTTGCTCTGGATTCAGTGACTCAGCCTTTGGAAACAAACTACCACTTAAAGGTGGATAGAAATTTACTGTCTGGAGATTAGCTACTCAGTCAGGAGAGACTTGACCTCAAAGGGATACAATTGCAATGATGCAATTCCATCCACTACCAGTTTTTGAAGTCTGTCCTCTTTTAGTTCAGGTCCATTACTCAAAGGAGGATATCGTATTAATGATCTTTCTTCTAAAGTGTAGATTACAAACTGCTTTCAAATTGAGATTAGAATATAGCCATATGACAAGCACAGCCCCTTAAAAGATTTTGTAAATAGTTTTTTCATCTGCCTTTTGGAACTTCTCATTTTTAGAGGAACTATAAATTACCCTGTTAACCACAAAGGTTGTTTTCTATTTAAGTTCTTGGGCACTTACAGCATATATTTTAAATTTCTCTTGAAAAGTCATAGATGTTCTACTTATTACTGGTGAGTCTTATCAGAATAAATCCTTGGTAAGTGGTAGGATAATTTGTTAACTGTATCTGTCTTGATTTTCTTACCTCTACAGTAGAACAAGCAAGTTTAAACTCTCACGTGTTATAGTTTGTAGCCTGTCTTTTAACAAAACTTCACGTAAGTAAAATCGGTTGGAGTTAGAACTCTGATTATTGTAATGAGATGTTAGAAATTTCACATGAAGTTATCTTCAACCTTCTACCTAGAATCACCGTTGATTAGCTGCCTGGATTCTTAGAGGTCATCTAGATGACACCAGACAGCTTTGGAAGTGGTCTAAAGATGTATTTAAGTATTAAACATGTTTCTACTAGTTTAAATTATCATTTTAACATTATTTAAATTTTCAAATATTCTAGACATAAAGTTTTCCTTAAAATGTGTTATGAATTTGTTTGTTTCATCTGTTTATACAAATCATGATCACAAGGTGGAGAGCTTTGAACTATCAATCATATTTAGCTTGATTTAGTTCCATTTCTTTGACATATTGTCAAAGCTTAAGTGTCTAGCATTTGGTCTATATCCAGATATGATGGCTATCAAATAAACAGCATGTCTCTATGCTTCAGTGATGTGATTGTAGAAAAGAGAGGAATGAGAATATTTGATATATGAGGACAGTTTTCCTTTTTTTAGTTCTATTTTCTCATATATTTAAATATACTTAAAATATACAACTGTTGCTGTTGTTATGTGCTGTCAAGTTGCTTGTGACTCGTAGCAAGCCTATGTGCAATAACTCTGAGATCTGCTCTATCTTGAGTCAACTTCATTGACTCTGACACACCTACCCCCAGATACTGGGACAATTCATTTCAGCCATGGTCTTCCCTTCTTACACTGTCCCTCCACCCTTCAAAGCATGATGTCGCTCTCTGAGGACTGATCCCGCCTTACAACATGCCCAAAGTGTGTTAGACAGAGCTTCAAATTCCTTGCCTCCAAGGAGCAGCCTGTGTTCACTCTCTCCAGGATAAACCTTTTTGTTATCCTAGCAGTCCATGGGATATTCAATATTTTTTTCCAGCACCACAACTCAAAGGCATAATATTGTTATTATTGTATACTGTTGGGTCAGAAGCAGCCCATGGTTGATCCTCAGACAAGTTCTAAGAGGTAGTAAATCATATGAGAGGAGATTGACCATTCTAGTTGATTCATATCATGTGCCTTTAGAATTGTGGTACAGCTTCTTACTATGAGGTCAACAGAGTTGCATATATGAAACTTAGAACTCACCATATGTTTTATACACTGTTGTTGTTGTTGTTGATTGCCTTTGATTTGAGCATGACTCATAGCAACCCTATGAACAAAAGGCGTGAAGCCCCTCTACAACTATTGACATTTATCAAAGTTCATGGAATTTCCAGAGGCATGTTGTGTAGGAAGTGGATGCCTCTCCTGTTTCCACATATTTTCTGTATATAATTATAATTATATTAAATATATAATTTTATATAAATGGTCTTTGCTATCAAGCAGATTCTGACTCAATCCTGTAGGACACAGTAGAACTTCCTCATAAATATTCCAAGTCATGTTAAAGTAGAAAGTCATCTAAAAAATTACTTTTAAAGCCCTTTGTAATGGCATGTATTTTTAGGGTACAGACACTCTCAAAAATGCAGAGCCACTGACTGTTCATTAAAAATGTTGACCTAAGGACACACACCAAACCCCTTATTTACAACTTCCTGTCACCTAGAATTTTATGGGAGAGATTATTTATTTCTCTTAGGAATATAGATATAGAAAATGTATATTAGATATTGAGCAAGTTTCTTGAATTCAGATTTTATCACTATCTCTACATCTTTCAATAATTTTTTTTCTTCAGTCATTAAGTGTACCTCATTAAAACCTGATAAATAAAGTATCAGTAAAGTACAGGTAGCGCAAGTGTTTAGGAATATTATTATTGTATCTGTTAGATTATTATTACTACTTTATTATTGATGACCATTTATAAACAATATATCTATGATCTTTGCAATCACTTGCTATGTATCAGAGAACTGGACAAGGACTAGGGATGATAGAAGGAGAATTAATGCCTTTGAGCTGTGGTGCTGGAGAAGAGTATTGAATATACCATAGACTGCTAGGAGAAGAAACAAGTTCATCCTGGAAAGGGTGAAGCCAGGTAGCTCCTTGAAGACAAGGATTCTGAAGCTTCATCTGACATAATTTGTTCATGTTACATGGAGAGACCAGTCCTTGGAGAACGACATCATGCTTGGGAGGGTGAAGGGACAGTGTAAGAGAGGAAGACCCTCGATGAGATGGATTGATTCAGTGACTGGGGTAATGGCAATAGGGTTTATCAGGGACAATAAGATTGGCACAGGATAGAGCAGGGTCTTGATGGCACATAACAACAACAGCAACATAATAGAGAGAATACTAGAGAAGAGTGAGGCTTCTTCTTTGAGTAGTTTTCTCAAAGACTCATCATGTTTTTACTTTATTTGAGATTCAAAACAGTACTGTGATCTTCACAATGATATTAAAGATGTAGAATTCTTGGAAGCTTGAAGAGCATACTGGTGGGTAGCTTGTGCTGTGAGCTCAGTCCTGTTGCTAAACACTTTAAGTAAATTTCACAAGTTCTCAAACCTCATTCACTACATCAAGAAATCAAGTTGGAGTTTCAAAAATTTAATAGTTCCCTTTTCATGTGTATTTTTTTAGTGGGAACTGAAAGATAACAATTATGAAGCTCCTAGTATATATAGTGCCCTCAGATAATAAGAATTCAATATGTATGGACTTTCATTACTATGCATTCTTTAATTTTGTTGCATTATTAGAAGGTTAGGAAAGTTGGTATCACTAACCACTAGACACTTAGTTAATGATTGTGACTTGGGTTCAGGATTGTCATTGTTGTGTACCATCAAGTCAGAACCGACTCATTGCTGATCCTCTGGTGAGTTTTCAGAGGCTGTAAATCAAACAGGAAGAACTCACCCACCTTCCCCGTGGAACAACTGGTGGCTTCAAATCGCATGCCTTTCAGATTGCAGTGCAGTTTCTTACCAGTAGGTTGTCAGAGCTCATGGTCATTGCCATGGCCATTTGTCTATTGACTCCTATATCATAATGGTGGAGAATGTTCCTGTGGAATGGGACCTCTTTCACATCTCTAAGAGTGTGTGTGTGTGTGTGTGTGAGAGAGAGAGAGAGAGAGAGAGATGTAAGAGGGTCTCTGAAATATCTCAAGGAGGAAGCACAAGGACAAAAAGCAATGTGCCGGTGAGGAGTTGCTGTTGGGATAATCTATAGGCTCAACCTGCTTCAGGGCTATAGCTGTGAGCAGCTTGTTTGTTAGCAACGGTTACACAAACAGGCTAGGTCACAAGACTGTGAGGCATGAAAGGGCCTGGCATTCTCACACATAATAAATTTAAATAATATTACATTTGCATATGATACATCCTTTGATGTACATGAAAATATCTAGAATAAACAATTTTAGACATCAGTCCTTGATAGTGGTTGCATGGACAGGAGGGAGACAGAAGGAGGTAATCACTTTATGAAGAACTGAGTTGCTTTTGTGATAACCGCAAGTTTGGCAGAAAATACTGTTGCTGGCTCCATAAAATGGTGAATATAATTGGTCTCACTGAATTTTAGTTATGGAAAATCTTTGAATCTACAAATGTTACATTATCAATATTCTCACAATAACTAAAAAAAATTGCTCTTGCAGATTTTTCACCTCATAGTTATGTGTTTCCATCCACTTACAGTAAATGGAGAATCAGAACAATGTGACTGAATTCATTCTTTTGGGTCTTACGAAGAACCCAGAACTGCGGAAAATATTCTCTGCTGTCTTTCTCCTCATGTATGTGGCCACTGTGTTTGGGAACCTACTCATTGTGGTAACCCTGACTACAAGTCAGAGTCTGAGGTCCCCTATGTACTTTTTCCTTACTTCCTTATCCCTCATGGACGCCACCTACTCTTCTGTCATTGCTCCCAAGATGATTGCGGATTCCCTCTCTGAGAGAACTACCATCTCTCTGGAAGGCTGCATGACTCAGCTCTTTGCAGAACATTTCTTTGGCGGAGTGGGGATTATTCTTCTCATTGTGATGGCCTATGACCGCTACGTGGCCATCTGTAAGCCCCTCCACTACATGACCATCATGAGTCCACGAGTGTGCTGTCTGCTGCTGGGAGGAGCCTGGGTTGGAGGGTCCATGCATGCAACAATACAGCTTCTCTTTATGTACCAACTACCCTTCTGTGGTCCCAACGTCATTGATCATTTTATGTGTGATTTATTTCCACTGTTAAAATTAGCCTGCATGGATACTCAGGTGCTAGGGCTCTTGGTCATCCTCAACAGTGGAGTAATGTGCGTGACCATCTTCCTTATTCTCCTCGTTTCCTACACAGTCATCCTCTGCTCCCTGAAGTCTTGCAGCTCTGAAGGGCGGCGCAAAGCACTCTCCACCTGCAGCTCCCACTTAATGGTGGTTGTGTTGTTCTTTGTTCCATGCATTTTCTTGTACGTGAGACCCGTGGCCACCTACCCCATAGACAAGGCAATGGCTGTGTCCTTTACCATCATTGCTCCCATGTTAAATCCTGTGATTTACACCCTGAGGAACGCAGAGGTGAAGAATGCCATGAAGAAACTCTGGAGGAGACAACAAACTCTGCGTGCCAGATAAATTTTTCCTTCTACAGATACAGTCACCATTTCTATTAACTCCAATCTCTTGCACATGCAGCATTCAGAGACATTTTTAAGCAGAAACGTCCTCTCAAGATACTACTGAGTTCTACCTAATTGCATTACTGTCTATTATCTTTTACACTCCAGCCTCTTATTCACAGGCTCTGAGAACATTTTTGTTCCTGTTGTTGTTTTCTATCTTTGCTCTTTCTTCCTTCATTTCTAAAGATACCTGGTGGTGCTGTTAAATGTTTAGAAATTTGAACTTCAGAGGAGAGGGTGTCTATGAGGAGGAATGTGGCATCAAGATTGGAGGAAGACTCATCAACAACCTGCATTATGCAGGTGACAGAACCTGGCTTGCTGAAACTGAGGAGGACCTGAAGCATTTGATGCAGAAGGTAAAGGAGGTAATCTTCAATATGGATTGAAGTTCAACATCAAGAAAACAAAAATTCTTACCACTGGGCCTATTGGAACCACCATGATAGATGGACAAGAGTTTGATATTGTTAAAAATTTCAGCTTACACAGTTCCACAAACAAAACTCTTGACACCAGCAGTTGAGATAACAAAAGATTAATTGTATTAAGAAAATCAAGGATCATTCCAGAGTGCTGAAGAACAACGATGTCAGTCTAGAGGCTAAGGTGTACCTGATCCAGGCCATGGTCTTTGCAACTACTTGCTATGCAGCAGAAAGCTGCGCAAGGACTAAGGGTGATAGAAGAAGAATTAATGCCCTTGAGTTGTGGTTCTAGAGAAGATCATTGAACATATCATGGACTGGCAAAGAACAAGCATATCTGTCCTGGAGAGGGTGAAAATAAGGTGTTCTCTGGAGGCAAGGATTTTGAGGCTCCATCTCACACACTTTGGGCATGTTTTCAGGAGGGGGGGGAAATCCTTGGAGAAGGACATCATGCTTGGATGGGACAGGAGAGGAGAGGAAGACCGTAGATTAGATGGATTAGAGACAGTAACTGGGATCATGGGGGTAGGTGTGGAGGGGACAGGGAGATTTGCTCAGGATAGGGCAGAGTTTGTAGCTATTGTGCTTAAAGTTGCTATGAGTCACAGTCAATTCGATGGCACATAACAATAGAAGAAGAAAGATATGACCAATTACTTCTATAAAGATCATAGCCCTGGAAATCTGTGGAGAAGTTCCACTCTGTCCTGTTGAGTAGCTTTGCTTCAGAATTAACTGCACGGTATATATATATTTTTTTTGTTTTGTTTGACTTTGTTTTGATTTTTTACACAAAATACTGCCTAACTAAAGGATTACTTTTCTCAGCATCCCATGTAACTGAGTGTCACATGACTAAAGTTCTGAGCAGTAAAAATATTAACGTTCTAGAGTAAATGGTAAATCTGTGAATGTGAAAGTGTAACATGAATTAAAAGAGCCATGTTGGACCAAGAGAATGTGTTTTAAATTTAATGGAAAACCAAGACTGAAGGAGCCGCTGCAGTGGTATTATGGAACTGCCATACCAGCTCCTTACCAATTGTCTTAACAGTCCTTTGTGTAAAAAAGATATATATTGTTGTTTTTGACTGCCTTTGAGTTGAGCATGACTCATAGTGACCCTATGAACAAGAGGCCTGAAGCCTCTCTACAACTACCAGCATTTCTCAAAGTGCCACTCCTGTTTCCAAAGGTGTCATAGTATTATTTTTTTTTAATTTTTACTTTTATTTTTAAAATTT
>NW_006400181.1:418261-450462 GCF_000299155.1 Elephantulus edwardii | reverse complement strand
GCCCTGGTCTGTCCACTTGCTGTACAGAGGTTACTCATGGTTGCTGTGAAGCTGAACACTGTGACACTGATGTGTCAAATGTGATAATGGTTACCCATGGTGGACAGTGTTTGGTGGAGCTCCCCAATTAAAATAAGCTTGGAAGAAGGAGTGGCATCCACTTCCGTAATAGCTTGCTTCTAGAAACCCTTTAAACATGGTGAGAGGATGAGAGACACCCAAGCGTTGAGGACTCGCCTTCATAGGGTCGCTATGAGTTGCCTGCGACTTGACGTCACTTAACAACAACAACAACTTTAAGAATCTCTTTTGCCCTTTGTTTCATTTATGCTTCCCTGTCAAATGGAAATAACCTCTTATCTTTAAAAAATCTTCCAATAAAAGATTTTTTTTTTCCAAGAGAAAAGTGAACTGGAGCAGGGAGGGGTGGGCAGGGAGGAAAATGTGTAACAATGAACGAATGGAAATCCAAGTTCTCTGTAAACTTTCATTAAAATCTCAATTTTTAAAAAAGAATCTTCTCTTGAATTCACTTCCTTCATTAGTTTATACTGCTTCATTTTCCCTCCTTTGTAACCCAAGCTAAGAGATCTCTATGGTTCTATTTCTTTTCTTCCATTCTCCTTCCCCTTCCTTTTGTCATAGTTCAAGACCTGAAACACTCTGAAAATACTATTCTCATGGTCTTGTATTCACCCCAGTATGCAAATAACTGTATGGATGGACTTCTATCTCATTTGTTTCCTATTCTCTTCCGTACACTGATTCATCCATGGAATTAATCACAAGTCTTCAGGAGCTCTTATCCAGTCCCCATTAAATGAACCCTGATTTCGTGGAAGGAACCCTGGTCCCTATAGGGTAGTCTGGCCATCAAATTACTTCTGGACACTAGGTCTTTATTTTTGTTTTACAAACTGTTCTAGAATGGTGCTGATATGCTGTGAGAGGATAATCCATTATGAGTTCGGGGCTCTGGGATGAAAACACTCTCCTGCTGACTTTTGGCCACAGACCATGTGTATGAGCCTGTATCTGTTCTCATGACTGAGGTGACTCAGTCAGTCTCGTGACTGATTGAGATGTTTCTGGTCCACTTCTCTGAGTGTATTGAGAGTGAGGCTGAATGTTTTCCTCTTCATGTCCCCTTCTTGAAATTTAAAGATATTGCCTGATCTTTCTCAAAGCTCCATGTTGATGAAATTCCTATCCATGTATCTATTACAAGGAATGTAGTCCATCTTTTGATCGTAGAAAGTATCTAAGATGTTAATGATTTTAAAAAGAAAGTAACAATTTACTACTTAATAATCCCTTAGGATTAAAGACTGATAGGAAGTTACTTCTGGGCCTTGATTTTCCTGGTGATTTACTTCAATTTTGCACCTCTAGTGGAGTATAAAAAAATATCAAATAAATAGGAAGAGTAAAACGCTAAAGATTTGTTGTTATGGTTGTTGTTGTTATATGTCATCAAATAATCCACAACTCATAGTGACCCTACGTACAAAGTGTCTGAATCCTGAGCCAGTCTCACTGATTCCAACACACTAGTCCCATTGCCCCAGTTACCATGTCAAACTGTCTCATCCAAGGTCTTCCTCTCCATCTTCCAATGACTCATCCCTCCTTACCACGTGCCCAAAATTATGTGTCAAGAAGTTTCAAAATCCTTGCCTCAAAGGAGAAACATGGTTTCACCCTCTCCAAGACAGAGGGAGCAACAAAGTGTTGAGTGTGGACGCTTTTGAAGTGGTGTCGTGAGCTCACTCAAGGTTCTCTCTCACACTTGCATCATAATGTTATAAACTCTAACTTACAGCTGTCTAAACTGACACAAAGCTATTCCTCTTGCTGTTGTCTGAGGCTGTAAATCACCAGGGAGGAGACTGCTTGTCTTTCTCCCATAATGCTACACTATTTCTGGTTAGCAGTCATCGATTAACCAAAAACACACCAGTTCTACAGAAAGTGGAATAAGTCTAGATTCCATCCTGTAGGGTTTTAACTATAAGGATAACAGATCTGTGATTCATTCTTTAAAAAAAATAATAAAAGAAAATACTTTCATAAAACAATAACAACAAGAATAATTACTATTGAATAGATTCTGGATAATGAAGACTCCGTGTATGTTTGAATAGACTTGGGTTCTAAAGTGATTTTGAGGGCTGATTATCTGGACATAGAAGGACAGACTTTTCTTTGACATATTTTGAAGCGTACTTGAACTTCCAATTTTTTGGCTAACGGATGGCTATCTCAACTATTTGTACCATCCAAGGACAAAAATGGCATATTTATCAATGTCATGGAATATCAAGATGGTTAGTGAGAGACACAAATAACATTTGTTTTCTGTGTAGAAACACAACATACATTATTATTAGTAGTATTGGACAGCTGGAGCTTCCCGACTAAATCAAGCCTGGAAGCAGGAGAGGCATCCACTTCCAAAACGGCTTGCCTCCGGAAACTCTTATGTACGAACAGTGCTCAGGCTGTTCGTTCATAGGGTCGCTATGAGTCATCTACGACTCGACGGCATTAAACAACGACAACAACAACAATTTAAGAAGCACTTATGACTACCCCTTGGAAGCAGGAATGGCATCCACTTCCTAAACAACATGCTAAACAACTCTATGAACTTTGAGAAACGACGATAGTCATAGAAAGGCTTTGCTATGAGTCATGCATGACTCAATGGTAGTCAACAACAACAACTATCCCAGGCCTCGGACAAAACATTATTTTATGGATTAATGCTGTACCGTTGTCTCACACCTCAGCTCTTGCACTTTGCAAGAATTAGTGTTTCCATTCCATATTACCCCATGTTGTATCTATGAGCATGAAGGAAAATTAATGCACCATCAAATAGAAGAACAGGAATAGTTTAAAAAAGGGAGGAGAGAAAAGGAAAAGGGCGGGGGGGGGGGAAGAAAGCCTAATTAGTCACAGATACAGTAAACACATAACCAAGAACTCTTTCAGAACCGGTTCCTAAACAACTATACTGATGAAAAAGTTTCAAACCCTGAGGGCAAGTACAAGACAGTTCTGCAGGTTTTTGATCTCTCAGGGAAACCTCTTTAAATTCCACCTGGAGTTAAAGCAAGACTCTTTTGCTGGTTTATTTTATGTGCCATGATACCGCATTGAAAGAAGCACGTAAGAAGCAGTGGGGAACATGCCCGACCTTCTACGCCTGTGAAATTCTTTCCCTCTCACTTAGATGTAGAATTAAGACTTAGAAGCAGTCATCACATTTTATTTAGCCATTGAATGGACTTTTCTTAATAAAAAAGGAGATTGCCAATGTCAGAATTTTTCAAGAACTGATACATACATGGTGAGTTATCTTTGTGGCTAGCTCCATAAACAACAGCTATTATAATACCTAACTTTTTCTGGGCTAGGAGACAGCTATGAAGAACAACAAAAATATTATGTTAAGTCTAATGAAATTACATCTTCAGCCAGTCATCCTCAACTTAAATTCAAATGACACTGAAATGTGGCAAGTATTATGTCCTAGCTCGTTATGTAGTGTTTTATTTATTCTTTCTGAATATATTCTTATTTATCTTTAAAACTTATACAATTTCCATTCTAATGTTTTAGATTAAAAAAGTATTATTTTCTGTGACTTAATATGGAAATATGGTTCCTTCACAATACATCTATATCTTTACTTTCCCCACATAGATTATATGCAGAATATGAGTAAGAGAGAGTACTTTATGTAGACCACAGAGCAGAGTCTGCTTACTTTAAATTTTTACCAAATTCATTTGATGTCACATACAGCATTGAGTTTCTGCCTCAGAATTGTTCTAGAATGTTTGAATGAACTGCTGAACAAATGCAGTGCTGTTGGAATGCCTTCTAACTCTCTTTTAAAATAAGATGAACTATGAGTAAACACGGTTCTGGTATCCTTGAAGAAGCCTTGAATTGACCCATAGCTGACTCTCTAGTGGGTTTTCAGAAGCAGAAGCAGTAAGTCACATGGGAGGAGATTGTCCATCCTTCTCCTGTGGCGCACCTGGTGGATTCAAACCCTGTGCCTTTGCGATTGCAGAGCAGCTTTTTACCACTAGGGCCACTAGAAAGAGCTACCTTCTAGAAGGACACAGGTGGAAAGAGGGTATTGTTGTTATTATTATTTATTCCAGAAACAGTAAGCACAAAACAATGAGATGATAAATAATGAGATGATTTGACAGTTCTCAGAGTCAAGCAAAATTACAGAAGGATGTCTGCAATGTGAAGAGACTTCCCTGTTAAGACAGACAAGAAATAACATTGTTGAAATGAAGAAGTAATAATAGAAATAATAATAGCAATATTTATGGATAAAAATATAGAATCTTATTTTAAAGCATTATTTTATTAATATGTATTCATATTTATTCAGAAATGCATAAGCAGATGCAGATGGGACTGATATGCACATATATGTATACACAGTGATGATTCTATGTGTGTGTGCTAGGAAGCTCTGGTGGCCTAGTGGCAAAAACAATCTCCTCTAGACGGATTAACTACCTATGAAAATCCACTGCAGGGTTGGTTCAGATAGCACACAACCACACACATGATTCTAACATACATATTATTATATTTACTGCTTAAGAGACTATTGAAGAAGATGTTTTTAAGGACAATCTTATTACCAATTCTCTACATAATCTGATTGTTATATATATATATATATATATATATATAAATAGATACACACACACACACACTTGTTATGCATTAGAGAGTTGGACAATGACCAAGGATAGAAGGAGAATTGATGCCTTTGAGCTGTGGTGCTGGACAAGAGTATTGAGAATACCATGGACTGCTAGGAAAACAAACAGATTCATCCTGGAAAGGGTTAAACCGGGTGGCTCCTTGGAGGCAAGGATTCTGAAGCTTCATCTAACATACTTTGGACATGTTGTAAGGAGAGACTGGTCCTTGGAGAGGGACATCATGCTTGGGAGGGTGGAGGGACAGCGCAGGAGAGGAAGGCCCTCTATGAGGTGAATTGATTCAGTGTCTGGGGTAATCGGGATGAGTGTGTCGGAGACGGTGTGACTGGCACAAGACAGAACAGAGTTTAGGGCTGTTGTACATAGGGTCGCTATGAGTGGCAAGCGACTTGACAGCACATAACGACAACACACACACACACACATATATATATATTTCAAGAAGGAAAAACTACAATTGTTTTCAGAAAAATTGACAGTAGAATCAGTTCTGCTGTTTTCTAATAAGAAGTAACTCATCACATCTTTATGTAATTAGTTGGCACTATATTCTGACTATTCTGCAGTAACTTAAGTAATGTGATTCAGACAAGCATGTTAGCATTTTTTCCATTTTATTTTATTTTACGCTGGTTTACATACAAAGTTCATAAAGATTGTATACAAATATGTTTATAAAATGTTATTGTTATGGATATCATGGCATTTTCTTTGAATATAACATTCTCTACTTCATTTTACTTTTAGAATAATTATTTAAAATTTGGGTTACTAGTACAAATGATACAAACACGCTTATGAGTTATAAAATTTTGCTATTTCTCAAAATGACTACACAAATGGAAGCAGTTTCATTAAATTTTTTTAACCTTACATAAAATTTTGAGTGACAGTTTGCAAAGCATATTGGTTTTTCATTAAATCATTCCTACGTATTTAGCTTTTTAACATTAATTACAATATCCACAGTGTCTGATCATTCCCTTGTTGTATATCACGTTCCCTTTTACCATCTTAATAAGTTTCTATTATATATTAATTTTCCCTACCCTTTCTATCCCTTCCCATTTCTACTATTAATATAATAATGGTTGTATGTGTAAACCTTGTTTAGCTTTTCACAATAGTTATTTTATGCAATACTAGTAGTCCTTTTTGACTGATTTCGCTCAGCACAATATAGTTCAGTTGAAGCCAATGTTGCCATGTTTTGCTAATTCTTTATCATTGTGTATCATAGTGCTCCGTGATTAATTTACTACCGTTCCTTTAACCGTTCATTCATTGCTAGATAGACACGAGCTGTTTCCATGTCTTTGCTTTTCTAGATAATGCGGCAATAAAGATGAATGTGCATGTATCTGTTCATGCCATAGCTCTCGTATCTTTAGGATATATACCTCATAGCGGCGTTGGTGGATAAAATAGTATTTTCATTTTCAACTTTTTAAGAAAATGTCAAATTTCTTTCCGTTGGACAAATCATTTTACCGGCCCATCAGAAGTGTGTGATTGTTCCAATCTCTTCACATTCTTTCCAGCATTTATTTCTTAATATCTTATTGAACTTTGCTATTGTCGCTGAAGTAAAATATATCATTGTTGTTTTCATTTCCACTCTCTAATAGTTAACACCATGAAATTTCTTCATTTGTTTGCTGGCCATCTGAATGTCTCTTTGGGCGAAGTGTCTTTCCATAAACTCAGCCCATTTTTAAATTGTGCTGTTTGTCTTTTTCTTGTTGAAGTATTGGAGTAAGCCTAAAACTACAAAGATCATCAAAGAACAACAACAACAACAAAAAATGGGACAAACTCAGAAGTCCTAATGTATGCCATAAAGAGACTATCAAATGTAATGTTAAAATGCACAATCGGCAGAGGAGAAATTAGGTGAGTCAGAACTTTTAAAAATTCAATTATTATTTACATCTAAAGTCTTCTCTGAAAGATAACTTACAAACTGGAGAGAAATATATTTGGCAGTGGCATATCTGAGAAATATCTTGTCTCTAAAATTAACAGAAAATGTCAATACATTTTAAATCAATGAGTGTAGTTAAAGAAAAAGTTAAAGAGCACAATTAATTCTTGAGATTTATTTAATTATCTTCCTCTCTTTGTATTGTCATTTCTAAATGTTTTTAGAACTTTATAGTTTGCAAATAATTTTCAAAATTACTAATTGGATTCTTGGAAGCCAGGAGACTTTAACAAGAATGATGAACCCTATTTACAGAAGCAAATACTGAGGTTTTATGGTTTGTTCAAGGTCACATAGCTATTTACTGATGAAATAGATATGGGTAACTTTTAAAAAGCATATATATTTGCTTTTTCAAAGTAAAACAAATTTTAATTATGCATAATTTTAGATTTATAGAGAAGTTGCTTAAATAATACACAGCTTATTTCTAAGAAAATTTTTCTTTTATTCTGGTTTACATACAAAGTTTGTAAAGTTCATATACTTTGTTTTTCACACCGGACCTTTCCCCTTTCTTTTACCAATCCCTTCCTTCACCCATCTAACACACAGTTCTTATACGGTACTCACCCAACTTCTCTTTCATAACTCAACATCTTATGTTAACATAAGTACTTTGATAAAAACAATGACACAACCATTGAGATATTGCTATTAACTGAATCTCAAATTACATTCCATTACCACTACTATCTTTTTTCTAATATAGGACTCAAGTCATAATCATTACATTTTAAATGATGTAAAATAATCAACCTTGTGATATTCAACTATGAAGGCTACATTCTTTAGTACCAACATTTAAATGCTAATTTGGAAAACTCTTTTTCTCTGAAAATAAAAAGGGCTGGCTTGTTTATATATGGAGGCATAGTCCTGCCAGAGCTGCATGGCTAATTCAAAGGTTCTTCCCTTTGTTGGTTCAAATCCATCAACATCCCCCATAAATAAGATGGACAAGCTCGAGGTGATTTATGCCTCAGAAACCCTTTAGAGAGTCAATTATGAGTCAGTTCTGACACGACAGTATTGAGTTAAAAGAGTTTTTTTGAACTAACATTTTAGTTCTAAAATTGAGTTACTCTCAGAGTTCCCATAGTAGAAAAGTGAGAAGAGTAAAAATTATTTCATTATTAATATAACTTAGTATAAAATCAGTTCCATTTTCTTTGTGCAAAGAATTTACCTGAAGTAGAATTGGGATCATTAAAGCTGCTTAGATCATTTAAAAGCGCTATACATTTAAAAAAAATAGTGTACCTATGTTGTAATAAATAATTGACATTTCAAATTAATAAAAGGATGAGTCTAAGAGTTTATCAAAGAAAAGTCTTTATCAGTCCTGTCAATTATAAAGTAGGAATTAAGTATAAATAAAATGTTGACCATTTTTACATGTGTCAGTTGTCTGAGACTAATTTACTATTGAATATTTTTGTTTACTACTTTTTTTTATTTATTTTTTTTGTTTTTTTTATGTTTACTATTTTATCTGATACTAACAGTAGTTAACTAAAATTAGCTTAGTGTTTTACTCACTTTTTAAAAATAGGAAGCAAAACTTTGTAAATAACTTGCTGCATGATGTGTAACTCAATTAGAAGAGTTTGGATTTGAACTAGGTTCCACAGTACTTACATCATTGTTTCATTTGTGTTACCTCTAGGCTAAATTGATCACTGTTGGATAATATAATGATTATTAATTTGAAAATAAATTATTACTGGCACATTCAATGGCTTTACTGGTCTTGTTTTACACTCTTGTTTTCCGGGTCATGACCTGTAGCTGGATATGGAGTGAATAGTGCTGGCACACTATGTTTTCAGATGTTTGTTTATTTGTTCATTTGTTTGTTTTTGAACAGCATTAAGACTTTAACCTTTATTTCTTGATCCTTGGTTTTGAAGAAAAATGTTCACAATTTTTTTATCCAAAAGCAATTGGTAAAGTTTGAATAACGATGAAATTCAAACTTGTGTAATGTCGGCATTGACCTATACTTTATAGGTAGAAAGATGGAAAAAGATTAAATAGAGGTTACTAAGTACTGATGTTGTTGTGTACCATCAAGTTTGAATGAATTAATAATTGACCCTCCAGCAGGTCAGCCATAGTCAATGAAACACCTCTCCAAAGTACTGAAGAGCAATGGTGTCTCTCTGGAGACTAAGGTGCGTCTGATACAGGCTATGGTCTTCGCAATCACTTGTTATGCATCAGAGAGTTGGACAATGACCAGGGAGGATAGAAGGAGAATTGATGCCTTTGAGCTGTGGTGCTGGAAGAAGAGTATTGAGAATACCATGGACTGCTAGGAAAACAAACAGATTTGTCCTGGAAAGGGTTAAACCGGGTGGCTCCTTGGAGGCAAAGATTCTGAGGCTCTAACATACTCTGGACATGTTGTGAGGAGGGACCGGTCCCTGGAGAGGGATATCATGCTTGGGAGGGTGGAGGGACAGCGGCAGGAGAGGAAGGCCCTCTATGAGGTGGATTGATTCAGTGACTGGGGTAATTAGGATGGGAGTGTCAGAGACAGTGCGATTGGCACAGGACAGAGCGGAGTTTAGGGCTGTTGTACATGGGGTCGCTATGAGTCACAAGCGACTCGACGGCACATAACAACAACAACAACTTCAGCAGGTTTTCAGAAGCAGTTAATTACACGGGTGCCATCTTTCTCTTGCCATTGGGTCATCAGCACAAGGTCTTAGTGCTGACCACCAGACCTCCCTCAGTACTGATTACTCATCTAATTAAGTCCACCAGAGAAAAATGGACAATCACTTTCCGTGCAATTTCCAACCTCTAAAAACCTGCATGAGGGTCAGCTAGGGGCCGGTTCCAACTTGACAGCAATGAACAACCACCACAACATCTAAATAAGACAATTCTGATATTCTGCATGTTTAGGATGGCAAAATGTGAGAATTTCAAGATATCTTATGTGTTAGTGGTCTGGTCTAACCTTTAAACCTGTTGTTCAGTATGAGTGTAGCTCATTAAGAGATTTTGGACGACTGATGTTGATAGCTTCTGATCTTGCAGTATCAGAAGGAACACTTGAAACTCTTGGTGCAGAAGAGCAGAAATATTCTTCAATATGGATTATATCTCAACATCAAAACAACAAAAATCCTCACCACTGGACCAATCATGACAGACGGAGAAAGATTGAAGTTGTCAATGACTTAATCTTATTTGAATCCACAATCAACACCTATGGTTATATCAGTCAAAAATAAACCCTTTTGGGGACACTTACTTGATTGAACATGGCACACTTTGTTAGCATAAAGCTGAGATTGTTGTTCTTATTGTTAGGTGTCATCGAGTCATAGCAACTCTAAGAACAGCCGTTCTGAAACCTGCCCTATTCTGTGTCATCCTTACCATCTCTGAGACACTACAGCCCATTGCTGAAGTCACGGTGTCAATCCACCTCATTTGGGGTCTTCCTTTCTTTTGCTGACCCTCCATTTTTTTCAAGCATGATATACCTTTCCAAAGTATGGTCTCACTTAGCTACATGCCCAAAGTATGAAAGACAAAGCTTGGTCATCCTTGACTCCAAGGAACACTCTAGTTACACACTTTGCAGGATACATCTGATTTTTTGGGAGCAAATGGAACATTCAATACTCTTCTTCAGCACCACAACTCAAAGGCGTCTATTCTTTTTCTGTCATCCTTATTCACTATCTAGCTCTCTGATGCCTGGCAGGTGATTGAGAAAACCATGGCATGAATCAGGTGCACCTTTATCTTCAAATTGAGATCATTGCTCTACATTGTTTTGGAGAGGCCCTTGACTGCAAACTTGTCCAATGCAATACGTCTCCTGATTTCCTGACTGTTGGTGCCAAGGGTATTGATTGTTGATCCAAGCAAGACAAAATAATTGGAAATACAAGCTGGTTTTAGAAGAGGTCATGGCATCAAGGATATTATTTGTGATGTCAGATTGATCTTAGCTGAAAGCAGAGAATACCAGAAGACTGTATATTTGGCTTTTATTGATTATGCAAAGGCATTTGACTGATTGGATCATAACAAATTAAGGCTTGCATTGATAAGAATAGGAATCCTAGAACACTTAATTGTACTCCTGGAGAATTTATACCTAAACCAAGAAGCTCTTGTGTGAATAGAACAAGAAAACACTGTTTAAGATCAGAAAGAGTGTGTGTCAAGGGTGTACCCTTTCCCGATAGTTCTTTCATTTGAATGCTGAGCAAATCATTTGCAAAGCTAGACTCTGTGAAAAGGAAAGGGACAACAGAAATGTAGGAAGACTCAACAACTTGCTTTATGCTGACAACACAACTTTGCTTGCTGAAAATGAGGAGAATATGAAATGCCTACTGCAGAAGATCAAGGGCTACAGCCTTCAGTATGGACCACATCTCAGCATCAAGAAGATAAAGACTCTCACCACAGGCCCACCAATCAGCAGTACAATTGAGGGAGAAAAGATTGAAGCTGTCAGTGATTTCAAAGCAGAGATTAGGTGAAACCAAGTTTCTCCTTGAAGGCTAGGATTTTGAAGCCCCGTCTCACATATTTTGGGCACATGGCCAGAAGGGGCCAGTCCCTGGAGAGGGACATCATACTTGGAAGGGTGGAGAAGAAGAGCCCAGATGACATGGATTGTTATAGGACCCAGAATAGTGGGGTTGGTGTGTCGGAATCAGTGACTCTAGACCAGGACAGGAGAGGCTTTAGAGCTGCTGTACGTAGGGTTGCTATGGGTCACTGGCAACTTGACAGCACATAACAATACATAAAAGTGATCTCAGGCAGAGCAGTGTGGTGCATGGACAGAACGTTACAGCTGCTTGAGTGGGCATGAGTTGGAAGAGGTAATACTTAAGGCCATAGAGATGACGGTAACAGGAAGATTGAACCTCACTGATCACCAACCAGTGGCTGGTATGCACCCTGGTACAGTCTAAGGTGAGTAGATCCAATATTCAAATTCTGACTTTACTGAAAAACTGCTTGCAAAAATTCAGTGACCACACTATGTTGAGTCAAGTGACAAATAACTGCTCCATTTTTCTACTTGTTCACCATTCTGATTCCATCTCTTTCTCTAGTCAGTATTTGGTCACCTAATCTTTCCCTTTGAAGCTCAGGATGCCAGGCTTATTATCCATATTTATCTCATTTGGTTTCTTTGTCCAAGAAAACAGTTGTTTCCATGTAAACAAATAAGAACGTTAACCTAAACGTTTGTATACTTACTAGTGATATATGTTAATTTGAGGTTTCATTCAACAGAATTAGCTTACTTCTAATTCTCACAATAAATCTTATTAAAATTTTATCTCTCTAACAAACATTGTATTATTATCCAAACATATATTGATAACATTTGAGATATGTAGAGGTGAGGACATAACCATGCTTCAATATTGTGTCTACCTACAGAAAATGAAATCAAATTTGAAGTTAACTATATGGTCAACTCCTGGAAAAGCTTCCTATGAGTAAAGCATCTGGCTTATTAAGAGAGAGAAAAAGAAAACAATTATCCAATTTTTTTTCTCTTAAGAACAATCTCATATTTTTAAAATTGGCCCTCTTCATGATCCTATAAAATGATCAGGCACTGGGCCAACTGGCAGCATCAGGACAGATCGTGAAGAAATTGAGATTGTTCACAGCTTCAGTTTGCTTGGCTCCACAGTCAACACTCTTGGCACCAGTAGCCAGGAAATTAAAAGGCGCATTGCCGTGGGAAAGTCTGCTGTTAGGGACCTCTCCAACGTACTGAAGAGCAATGGTGTCTCTTTGGAGACTAAGGTGCATCTGATACAGGCAATGGTCTTTGCTATCATTTGTTATGTATCAGAGAGTTGGATAATGACTAAGGAGGATAGAAGGAGAATTGATGCCTTTGAGCTGTGGTGCTGGACAAGAGTATTGAGGGTACCATGGACTTCTAGGAAAACAAACAGATTCATCCTGGAAAGGGTCAAACCGGGCTGCTCCTTGGAGGCAAGGATTCTAAGGCCCTGTCTAACATACTTTGGACATGTTGTAAGGAGGGACAGGTCCTTGGAAAGGGACATAGTGCTTGGTGGGGTGGAGGAACAGCGCAGAAGGGGAAGGCCCACTATGAGGTGGGTTGATTCAGTGATTGGGGTAATTGGGATAGGTGTATTGGAGATGGTGAGATTGGCATAGGACAGAGCAGAGTTTAGGGCTGTTGTACATAGGGTTGCTATGAGTCACAAGTGACTTGATGGCATATAATAATAACAACAGAATATATATAAACCATTTTATAATCAAATTATATACTATCTAAATAGATATTATACCTTGCTGAGGTTTTGTACTCACTTGATAATGGGTCACTTTATATAAATAACTGGATAATAATTAAGGAAGTCTTAAGATCAGTTTATATTTAACATGTTCTTATTTCCTAGGGAGCTCTAGTGGCCTAGTGGTAGGAAGCTGTGTTGCAAACCCAAAACACGCATTTCAAATCCACCAGCTGCTCCGTGGAATAAGGATGGACAATCTCCACCTGTGGGATTAAATGCCTCTGAAAACCCACCAGAAGGTCAGCTATGGGTCAAAGGTACACAACAACAACATCTATATAAGTGCGATTAATCTGGATATGTATGTGATATGTATGTATATGATAAGGCCATCAACTTCTAATTACAATAATTTGCCATTTCTTTGCCTGAGGTGTTTTATTTAAATTAAAACAGGGGACTCAGAAGGATTCAAATTTGAGCCGTAATGAAGATGGTAGAATGATGACCTTTGCCCTCAAGTTTTCCTTAGAAAATAAATATTTTGGTCCTTTCCAATGGAGTTGAGCTCCGAGGCCAAAAATTTCCAGATCTGCCTTTTGTTAATATTTCAAACTTAACACCACAAAGCGTGAGTTTATCACCTTAGATCGCATTAAACAAAAATAAGAACATGAGCCATCGCCTAGACCTGAGGTCTAAAGTGATAACATTCCTTGCATTGTTTCACTTAACCATCAGAACAAAACTCTGAAGTAGTTATCATTGCTTTTATTACATTTTATTTTCATATGGTTAAATGTCAAAAATTGCAATCCAACACCTAACATGTACTTGTTACTTGCTAAATATTATTGTTGTCGTTGTGTGCTGTCAAGTGGGAACCTACTCATAGCTGACCCTTCTGTGGATTTTTCGAGACTGTAAAACTCAAGGCATGAGATTGCTCATCCTTTTCTCATGGAACAGCTAGCTGCTGGATTCAAACTGTCTGCCTTTGGGTTGATAGCATAACACCTTACAACTTGACTACCAGAGCTGTCTTTACTAAGTATAGAACTAGAGATTTTTTTTCTCAGGGGTCTTTGTTTTCTGCAAGGAATAAAAGAGTTAGTCTTAAATTCACAGTTCAGTTCAGATTTTTTTAAATTATTTTGAAGTGTAGGCATAATTTTCTTTTTTTGTTTTAATAAATAATTTCTTTATTGTGATTTTAACAAAAGTTTTCGGAAAACGTGGATTTCCATTCATTGTTGCACCGTTTTCCTCCCTACCTCCCACCAGTTCATTTTTCTTCTTTTTAGAAAATCATTCACTATTGCACAATTTCATCCCTTTCCACCCCAGTCCACTTTGCTGTGCACAAATAATGCCTAATCATATATTCCTTTTCAATAATTCTTTTTCTCATCTATTCCAATGCATTGGTCATTATTTGCATGTGCCTCTTAATTGTATCTCTTCTAATGTTGTAGATAAGACAGTCTTGTAATGAGAGATGTCTTTCTCCCGCAAGTCGCCCTGGTTCCTGTGTCATGTGAAATGAAGACATCCTTAATACACTGTAGCTGCCTTATCCTCGGTGCTTGGATGTGCTTCAGAATTCTTCAACAGTTCACTCTATGTTGCCATAACAACTATTCAGACTTGATATCTAAGATAAAAGCTGTTTTTCATCTTTACCACATAAGTGAGTTCTTATTTCTCCATACTGAAACTGTGACTGTTTTAAACGTTTTTTCACTTCAATTCAGTTTGTTATTTCACAACAAATCTCCAATTATGTATTCTCATTTATAATAACACTTAAAATACCTTTGTATATGGACACACCAAACTGTTGATGACTGTGAATATCAAATGCTATGCTAATGACTATGCTAATATCAAAACTGGTCTGAGGCAATGTCTCTTTGGTAATTCAGATTCCATGTGTTCACCGTGGAGGTTTTCATTATTTCCTCTGCAATAATGCAAAACCAAAGCTTTGTAACGGAGTTCATCCTTTTGGGACTGTCACAGAATCCAAATGTTCAGAAAATAATATTTGCTATATTTTTGTTTGGCTACGTTGCAACTGTTGGGGGCAATTTGTTAATTGTTGTGACTATTGTCAGCAGCCCCACACTTCTGGGCTCCCCCATGTATTTCTTTCTGGCGTTCCTGTCTTTCCTGGATGCATGCTTTTCTTCTGTCATTGCCCCCAAAACAATTGTAGATTCCCTCTATGAGAAGAAAACCATCTCCTTCGGAGGCTGCTTTACTCAGCTCTTCACTGAACACTTCTTCGCAGGAGTGGAGATTATTGTGCTCTCCGTCATGGCTTTTGACCGCTATGTGGCTATTTGCAAGCCTTTGCACTACTCCTCGATCATGAACTGGAGACTCTGCGGCATTTTGATGGGAGTAGCTTGGATAGGAGGCTTACTCCACTCTGTGATACTAATTCTCTGTACAATCTGGCTGCCCTTCTGTGGCCCCAATATCATCGATCATTTTATATGTGATTTATTCCCATTGCTGGAGCTTGCCTGCACTGACACTCATGCTCTTGGTCTGTTTTTGGTTATTAATAGTGGGCTGATCTGCATTTTAAATTTCTCCTTGTTGCTTATGTCCTATTACGTCATCTTACGCTCTCTCAGGTCTCACAGCTCTGAAGGCCGGCGGAAAGCTCTCTCCACTTGTGGGTCTCACATTACTGTCGTGGTTTTATTTTTTGTCCCGTGCATATTTGAATATGCACGACCACCATCTTCTTTCTCCTTTGACAAGATGGTAGCTATATTTTATACTATACTAACTCCACTGCTCAACCCTTTTATTTACACTTTTAGAAATAAGGAGGTGAAGAATGCCATGAGGAAGTTGTGTACCAAGTTTTGGCTGGTTTCTAAGGAAAAATAAAGCCGTCAAAAAAATAGAAAAATTTGAGTAGTAAGATATCATAAAGAGCTAAATCAAGAACTTTGCAAGACAAAAGAGGATTCGATGCAACAGAAAAACACCAACTCCAGGTTGGTGTTTGTTGATGTTATTGTTCAATGTAAAAATGTTGATGAATGAAATTAAAACCACCAATTCCATGTTGAGGGTTTATGTTGATGTTGTAGGTGTTAAGTTTGACTAAGTCAACCAGGATCCATAACCACCCTGTGAAGAACAGATTGAACTCTTGTCCTATCCTGTGCCATCCTCATAATCTCTACCATGATCAAGTTCATTGTGGCAGTTACGGCTTCAGTTCATCTTCCTGAGGGTCCTTCTCTATTTGATTAACTTTTTCTTTTCCCCAGAATGATGTCTTTTTCTAAGAGCCGATGCCTCTTGAGCACATGACAAACATTATGTCAAATGAAGTTTTACTCTCCTTAATTCTAAAGAGCACCCTGATTTCCTCAAGATATGTTTGTTTGTTCACTTGTCAATCCATAGAATAGACAATAATTTTCACAAGTATCACAATTTAAAATCATCCATTCTTCTTTGATCTTTCCTTCTTCATTGTTCAGATTTCACATACGTATGAATAAACTATGCAATTGCATGTACTATGGCTGATGTCAGACACATCTTGTTCTTTAAACTGACTTCATTGTTCTTTAGTACTTTAAAGAGATCCTTGTTAGCAGCTTTGCCCAATGTAATGCATCTCTTGATTTCTAGACTGTTGCTATCAGGGGTGTTAATTGTATATTCAAATGAAATGAAATTCTTGACAACTTCAATATTTTCTCCATTTATCATGGCATTGTCTATAGGTCCATTTGTGACCATTTTTGCTTTTTTGATAATGAAGTGTAATTCACACTAAAAGCTGAGGTTTTGGTTTGTTTGTTTGTTTTATCTTTTTCCAAAAGTCCATCAAGTCTTTCTCACTTTCTACAAGCAAGGCTATGTCATCTACATAATATAGGTTGTTGATGACTCTTTGGCCAATCTGGATGTCACGTTCTTCTTCATGTAGACCAGCTTCCTAATTATTTGCTCAGTGCGCAGACTGAATATTGGTGTTGTATAACACTGATTCACAACCAACCCACAGCTGACCCTCCAGCAGGTTTTCAGAGGCAATTAATCACATGGGAAAAGACTGATCATCTTTCTCTTGTAAAGCAGCTGGTAGATCCTAAATGTGTACCATTACGCTGGTAGTGCAATTCCTTACCACTAAGTCATAAGATTGGAAGCAGACTTGGAATCCACTTCCTAAACAACATTCCTCCAGAAGCTCTAGGAGCTTTGATAAATGTCAATAGTTATAAAAAGGCATTAGATCTTTTTGTTCATAGGGGTGCTATGAGTCGTGCTTGACTTGAAGACATTCAACAATAACAAGTCATCAGAGCTCACTATATGTGTGGAGAAAGGCTGTATCTCTGATGAACATCTTTGCTGAATATATATCATAAGGCATCTCTTTTCATTGTTCGCAGGACTACTTTTGTGGTCTACATCTAGATTCCTGCTGAGCACAATTCTGTGTACTCTGCCTATTCCTTCTGCTGTTATCCACTATTAGCTAGAATGCATGCATTCAGACATCTTTGCATAGTCAAGGAGAGCGCCTAAAGATTTTTCTGGCATTCTCTGCTTTCAGTCAGGATCCATTTGATTTCAGCAATGATATCTTAACCTCCACTTCCCCTTCTGAATCTAGCTGAATTTCTGACAGTTCCTTGTCAAGATAATATTCTGATTATTTTTTGTTCTATTCAACAAGATTTGATTTATATATGATATGAAAGTTCTTTTTCAATACTTTCTTTATTCTGCTAAACAATCTTGCTTTGGAATGAGCAGAAGTGTGATATCAGAAGAAATCAACTAGAAAGTCAATTGGCCAGTTTCTTAGTATGTTGTTGTTGTTGTTATTAGGTGTTGCAGAGTCGAGTATCACTCATAGAAACCCTATGAACACGCGATCTGAACCCTGCTCTGTCCTGAGCCATCCTCATACTACTTCCTGACACACAAGAGCCCGTTGCAGCAGTTACCGTGTCAATACACCCGGTTGACGCTCTTCCTCTTTTTGCCAATCCTCTGTCTTTCTGAGCACCATGTAACAGCCCTCCTAGTAATGATAACTGATCTCCTTCAACAGATAGAGTCGATTCGATTTCTGTGTGTTCCATTCTGCCAGATCCACATATGTTGTCTTTTATTTATTTTAACAAGGTATTTTCTGGGAATAATCTAGCAGAATAACAAAACTAAGAGCATATAGATACTATTTTATGTTGTCCAATCAAACTAAGGTACTGTAGACCTTATAAAACGGTAGCCTGAGATATTTACATGGCAAATCGTGACCACTTTGTATTTGCATGACCCTGCTCAGTTACACAGTGAAAGTTACAAAGATGACCACTAGAAGAGTCATATACAGAATTTCATTGCACTGCAGCTTGAATGGTAATTTTCATATGTATGAAGATTTTCCCCCCATACAAAGCTATATAGTGATTAATTATAAATGTGTTGTCCAATAATGCCTGTGCCCTAGTATGTTTTTTAAAAATACCCTCTCCTTGAGTGTGGACAAGTTGTGTGACTTTCTTATAAGAATAGACCACAGTAAAGGTAAAGGAATAACACTTTCATTGCTATGTTATATATTTTCCGTCTTACTCAGACTTTGTCTTTTCCTTTTTTCCCCCCTTTGTTTTTGTGAAAAAAGCTCTGAGATTGTGAAATACCTCTTGGAAAGGCACAGATAGTTAGAAATTGATATACTGTAGTTGATAGTTAGAAAGAAAACTGAGATTCTAAGTTCAGTCCCTGGGAAGAAATTGAATTCTGCCATCAACCACATGACTTGTTACAAATCCATTGAAATTTCTGGTACCATGGAAGGTGGATGAACTCCTGAAACTGTTGTGCCAGGATCATCTCAACACCTTTAAACAGCAACAATAAAAACGCACTGAAGACATTACATACCTTAAAAAGACAACTCATTCTTTAGATTAACTGGTAAAACAAGTCTGCTTTGAGCACTGGACTCTTTAATAATGTTCTTTATGGAATAAAACTAACAACAGCAATTCAAAGATTAGATAGGAACCTTAGGAGGCAGGGAGTTTATATTCATTAATGTTGTAGATCTGCAATAAATATTGGCAAGTGACTATTGTAAGAACTCCTTGTGTTCACTAATATCTTGGGGACTCAGACAGGATTTTCAGACACACCTGGTAAGTAGATTCAAATTTGCTTTCTGGGAGGATTCTGAAATGTGTAGATAGTGGAATCGAAGTATAAGTATCTCAAACATCCAAAAGTGCTGATGTGACTTATTGTCTAAAGAGACTTTTGAAAGACTGATTCTCGGCATCCCCCACCACCTTTGCGAAACCAGGCCCTTGATGTAGGAACTGCAAGCTTGGTAAAGTCTCTGTCTGTCCTGGCCGTCCTTGGAGAGCACGTGGCTACCTGGGAGTGAGTTGGCGTGAGTCACTTATTCCAAATCTGTAAAATGAGAGTGAGATCTCTTAGCTCTATCTGTTGCTCTCAGGTGCCTGTTTTCTGATTATATACCTGGATATGCATCAGTTGTAAAATAGTGCTCAGTTTAGCTTCTGTCATACTTTGGGTACAAATCTGTATGAATGGCGGCAGAAGTTCTGTTCTTCATGGTCCCTTGGTGCCAGCCTGAATCTGATCTGCCTGTTGGTAAGAATAGAGGTTGTGCTATATCTGATGAGAAGAATTTGTAGTGTCCGTGTTGAGTAGAAGTAATATGTATCTGATGTGTTGCAGTTGTCTTCTATGTGATGAAGGTGCATCTGTATCATACCTAAGGATTGCACATCTACTGACACTTTTCTTTTGTTCACTTCATTTTAGATCAAAGGAGAGGGTGAAAGTTTCCATTCTGAAAAAAGTGCTAGAGAACATGGTGTATGATTAGCCTGTTTGCAAATGTAAATCCATAACCAAAAGACTATTTTATGAAATACAGTTGAGATGGATGACACCCAACTCAGGGTAGCAGTTTCTGATACACCAGCGACACCTAGTGACAAAAATAAATAGTTAGACTCTTCACAGGAAAATGGAGACAAAGCAGGCTCAGCTACGCAGTCTTTTCATTTCACATCCTTTTGTCCAGGACCACTCAGAGCAAGGCCAACAATATTCCCTCAGGCAGGTACCCATAAATTCTAACATATATGGGCAACCTAAGAGATCTTCTGAAAAGCACCCTCCTTTCTCTACCTTGAGTCAGTCTGATTGGAAAATTCAGACTCTTCATATTAAAATGACCCAATTAAAATGTTGTTGTTGTTATGTGCCATCAATTCACCTACAACTCATAGGGACCTTATGTACAATAGCTCCGAACCCTTCCCCATCTTGAGGCAGTCTTACTGACTCCAATACACCTACCCCCATTATCCCATAACTGTGTCAATCCATCTTATCTGAGGACTTCCTCTTAAAATACCTTACTTAATAACCACTGTGGTTTTTTTACTAAGTGAGCAGATTCAAGCTCTGGTAATCAAATTTCTGGCCAATAAGGAAAAGAGACAAATAGAAGCAGTCTGCCTTCATGTGACTATTCTAAGACCACAGCTACACTGAGCCTAATTAGAATTCAAATGGTGGAAGCCTAGTAGGAGGGCAGTTCAAAAATTACAGTCTCAAAGGGGGGAAAAAAGGATTTTTTAAAAAGAAAGAAATCCCTTAAACAGATAAACATGAACATCCTATGATTCTATGATTCCAAAAGAATGATTCTATGAAGCAGAAAAAATCCTTTCC
Organism: Elephantulus edwardii; assembly: GCF_000299155.1. Lineage (NCBI taxonomy): Eukaryota > Metazoa > Chordata > Mammalia > Macroscelidea > Macroscelididae > Elephantulus > Elephantulus edwardii. The sequence goes on along the minus strand of NW_006400181.1, from coordinate 429,655 downwards.
TTTTTTTTTTTTTTTTTTAAAGGTTGTACCAAGGTTTATGCAAGCGCATGGGCCTTGACCCAGGGGACTCAGCTCATGTCAGAATTATTAATCTGACTGTTGTTTCCCAGAGCATCCCCGGCATTAGAAGGAAATGACAAAAGATTGACAGGGCCATTGGCACAAACTCAAGTAGCCGGCCTTACACTCAAGATATTCAACAACTACAAATGCAAGAAATCTTCAGGTAATATTGTTTTTTCTATAAACCATCAAAGGTAAGCCTAGGGAACCCTGGGGGTAAAAAAAACCCCAAGAGGAAAAAGGAGGCTATACAAAGAACTTCGGGCATATTGCAAAAAGTCAGGATACCGGAAGGACACCTACCCAAGTCCTGCGCAGGCCCCTATTCCGAAGAACCACATTCCATCTGAGGGAGAGCTGACAGAGCAGAGTCATCCATTGCTGTTAGATGCCATCAAGTCGAGGGTGACTCACAGTGATCTATGAACAGCTGACCTGAACCCTGTCCTATCCTGCGCCTTCCCCAACATCTCTGACTCACTCCGGCTCATTGCTGAAATCACCTTGTCAATCTATTTTGTAGGTGGTCTTCCTCTCCTTTGCTGATCCTCCATCTTTCCAAGCATGATGACGCTTTCCAAGGAATAGCCTCACCTAACTACGTGTCCAAAGTATGAAAAGCAAAACTTCGCCGTCTTTGCCTCCAAGGAGCACTTTGGCTGCACTTTTCCCAAGACACAGATCTTCGTTGTTTTTGGCAGTCCACAGGCTATTCAGCACTCTTCTCCAGCATCACCATTCAAAGGCCTCAGTTCTTCGTTAGCTCTCTGTAGTGTAGGTGATTGAGAAGACCATGGCCTAAGTCAGGAGCACAGACTGAGATCATTTATTCACCTGAAGAGGACTGAAAGAGCCAAAGTGGATGGAGATCCAGTTTAGTTTGTCATTGAGTTCTGCCATCCCTCTCTCTTCCCCACCTCAACCCAAAGGACCCCAGGCAACAGTGACTGCACTCAAGGTCTCAGGAAAACCTGCCAACCAGTTCTTCCTGGAATCCTTACGCCCCCTCCCCCCCGTCCCTGACTTCCTCGTTGGGAAAAAAAATAGTGACTTCTTATGTATGTCTGATGCCCAGTTAACATGGAGTTTGCTTTTAAAACTGAACTGCCTACCCAAATAATTTATCTTCTTAAAGCCCAGAGCATGCCGATGGGTCCTGCAACATGCCTGACAAGGTCTAGTTCAAGTTCAGAAAAAGTATCAGAAACAGCCTGAGGAGATCAACAGTCAGATTTGAGCTTCCAAAAGCATTCAGAATGACAGGGGAAGTGAAGATTTTTAAAAACAGCATCTTGAAGAAGCTGACAGCTAAGCCCTGTCAGGAAACACAGCTCTAGCAAAATCAGATGTTTTGTTGGCCTTGCTTTGAATTAAAGTAGTACCCAAAGTCAGCTTAAGGTGAACCCATAAAATGGTGAACAAGAGACTATGGAGGCCACTTCCCTCAAACGCCCCTTCCAATCCAACAATAAGTAATGTCTCCAGAAGCGTTTTGCAATTCACAAGTTCTAGGTCAGCTCTCTCTTATAGGCAACCTGAATATTGAGTCTTGTTCCAGAATCTGAACCCAGAACCTTGCCCAAACAAAAAGGTAGGCATGACTCCGAGCTAATGAAGAAAAGTTCAACGGAGCCTCAAGAAGTTGAAACAGATGAGGGAGAGAATAATTTAAATGCAATACATGATAGGGTATTATGGTTATCACAAGAGTCCAGAATTAAGGTTGCATAGTGGAGTGTACTCGGGGTGGTGGGGGGAGGGTGCCGGGGATTGTATACCAAAGAAAGAATTTTTTTTTTTACTTTTCAAAGAGAAATGTGAACTGGGGGTGGGGGGGTTGAGGGGAGGATGTGCTGGGCAGGGAGAAAAGGGCAACAATGAATGAGTGGAAATCCAAAAGCTCTGTAAACATTCATTAACATTAATAAAATAAAATTTAAAAAAAAGAAGTTCAATCAACTACTCACACTGGACTCAACCCAGTAAGTCAAGAAATGCCCAAAAAGAGGAAGAAAAAGATCCTGTTAATTTAGTACTGCCACTATGTTTATTGCTAAAAAGTCATTTCTTTGATCACCTAAAAAAGAAATGAAGTATGACATTTACAAGCTTCAGGTGCCAAAATGTTGGTCAAGTTCTTGAGAATTATCTAGCTAAATGAAGTGAAACATTGCCGAACGCCAAAGGGGGCCATTGCCGTATTCCTAAACAACAAAGGAAGTGTATAGCTCTCACCAAAAAGTAACTATCCCTCTAAAATATGAACAGCTTGTTTCCCTTTGTGGTGATGAGGAGCTGCACTGTTATCCCAAAGGCATTTGACTGTGTGGATCACAACAAACTGTGGCTAACTCTGAGAAAAATGGGAATCCTAGAACCCTTGATTGTGCTTATACAAAATGTACACATGGATAAGGATGCAGTTATGAGAAAAGAACAAGGAAACACTGTATGGTTCAAAATCAGGAAAGGTGTATGCTAGGGATGCATCCTATCTCCATATCTTTTCGATGTAGAACGGATTATCAGGCAGGCTGGCCTCTTTTCGGAGAAATGTGGTATCAGGATTGGAGGAAGACTCATCAACCGCCTTCATTATGCAGATAACACAGCCTTGCATGCCAAAACTGAGGAGGGCCTGAGGCATTTGCTGCAGAACATCAAGGACTGCAGCCTTCAACAGAGATTGAAGCTCAATATCAAAAAAAACAAAGATATCACTGGGCCAGTCAGCAGCATCATGATAGATGGAGAAGAGATAGAGATTATTAATAACATCAGCTTGCTTGGTTCCACAATCAACACTCTTGGCATCAATAGTCAGGAAGACAAAAGACTAATTGCAATGGGAAAATCTGCTGTTGAGGTCTTCTCTAGATTATTGAAGATCAATGATGTCAGTCTGGAGACTAAAGTGTGCTTGATTCAAGCCATGGTCTTTACAATTACTTGCTATGCATCTGAGAAATGGACAATAACTAAGGATTGATAGAAGAAGGATCGAAGTTTTTGAGTTGTGGTGCTGGAGACATATTGTGGACTGCCAAGAGAACAACAGATCAGTCCTAGAGAAGCCAGACTGCTCCCAGGAGGCGAGGAGTTTGAAGTTCTGTCTCACATACTTGGGGCACACGGCCAGGAGGGTCCAGTCCTTAGAGAGGGACATCATGCTTGGAAGGGTGAAGGGACAGCACAGGAGAGGAAGAGCCCAGATGAGATGGACTGTCTAAGTAACTGGAGAAATGGATTAGGTGTGTTGGAGATGATGAGATTGGCTCAGGATAGCACAGGATTCAGAACTAATGTACACAGAGTCTCTATGAGTCTCAGGTGACTCAATGGCACCTCGCAATAACTCTGGTGGATTTGAACTGCATGACTTCAGGTTTGCAGTGCAGTTTCTTACCACGAAGCCCCTAGAGTTCCCTTAACTTTGAGCTAGAGATAGTAATATCTTAAGTATATTGATAATTAATACAAATATAAAAATCTTAAAGACCCTCAACAAACATTATTGATAGTATGTACTGTCAAGCTAACTACAATTGAGTGAGTCTATGAACAACAGATCTGAACCCTGTTCCATGTTGAGTCAACCTCATCATCTCTGACATACTTCACCCCATTGGTACTGACACTGTGTCAATCCACACCCATGAGGGTCTCTCTTATCCTCACCTTTCATCCAGCCAAATATGATGTCTATTTCCAAGGGCTGGCCCGTCCTGACTATGTGCTCAAAGGAAAGGAGATGGACTTTCACCATCCTTGCCACCAAGAGGTACTTTGGTTTCACTTTCTCTAGAACAGCTCTGCTTGTTCTCTCGGCAGTCTCCAACGGCACAACTCGAAAGCATCAATTCTTCCATCATGCTTAGTCACTGGGAAGGTTTCAAATGCGTTAATAGCTTCCATCTTTCTCCACTTAGCATAAAGCTGCCTATGGCTCGATGGTGAGGAGTTTTGAAGGCGGTAGTCCTTGATTTTCCAAAGCAAATGTTTCAAGCTCTCCTCAGTTTAGCAAGCAAGGTTGTATCATGTGCATAATGCAGGTTGCTTGAGAGTCTTCCTCCAATACTGATGTCCCACTCTTCTTTGTAAAGTACAGTTCATTGAATAATCTTATGCTAATTCCTAAGACGGTTACACATCAGTAATATTTTTTTTATGATTCTGTGTATTCTTTCCATCATTTCTTAAACTACTTGACGTTCAAAACTTTGCTCATAACACATTTCAGCATTCCAGTTTAAGGCTTGAATTTGTTCTTCATTTCGCTCAGCTTGAGAAATACCAAATGAGTTCTTTCCTTGCAATTTTATGACTCCAGATCTTTCTAAATTTAATTATAATAATTGCTTAGTCTTTTCAAGTTCCCCTTTGAAATCTTCTGTTTAATTCACTTAGTTCATCATTTCTTCCTGATTTTGACTTCTTGGCATTAAAATGCAATTTCCAGAGTCCTTTTGAGATCAAATTTTGTTTTTTCATCCTCTATAACTTTGCAATGTAACTTGTTCCTTCCTCAGAAATAAGGAAAAAATAGTTGCAAACAAAATATGAATGTTAGAAAATTGAGTATCATCAAAAAAAAATAATGAAACACACCAACATTGACATAGTAGGCATTAGAAAACTAAGATGGACTGGCATTGGCCACTTTGAATCAATCATACAATCTTCTACGCTGGGAATGAAAAAGTGAGAAAAATCAGGGTTGTACTCATAGTAAATAAGACGATTTCTAGGTCGATATTGTTGTTAGGGACATTTGAGTCGACCAGGATTCATAGCAACCCTATAAACAACAACTCTGAACCCTGTCACATCCTGTACCAACTTCACAATTTCTGATACTCTCAACACCACTCTTGTAGACACTGTGCCAATTTTCTGGTTAACAGCCTTCTCCTTTGCTGTCCCTCCACTTTTCCAAGCATGATGTATTTCTCCAAGAGATAGCCTCTCCTAGAAGTATGCCTAAAATATGAGACAAAGCTTCACCATCATTCCCTTCAAGAAGCCTCTCTGGCTGTAACTTTCCTCAGATGTATCAGTTTGTTCTTTTGGTAGTCTTTGAGCTGTTCAGTACCCTTTTCCAACACTACAATTCAAAGGTAGCATATTTTATTCTGTCATCCTTATTCATTGTCTAGCTCTCAGATACATAGCAAGTGATTGAAAAGACTACGGTCTGAATCAGGTGCTCAAAATAGTCCTCAAAATAACAACATTATACCTCTATAATTTGGAGAGGTCTCTGACTGCAGACGTTCCCAGTGCAACATGTCTCCTGATCTCTTGATTGATAGTACCAAGCGTATTGATTGTGGATCCACGTAAGATGAAGTCGTTGATGATTTCAATCTTTACTCCATCTATCTTGAAGTTTCCTATAGGTCCAATGGTGAGAATATTTTGTCTTGATCTTGAGATGCAAAGTCAAGATCTATAATAAAGTCCAATGTTGTTGGTGACAAAATCCATATATGTACAAGGAAGACATGTCAATACATTATCATTCAAATACATGCACCAACAACGAAAGTCAAAGAGGAGGAAAGAAAAGATTTCTGGAAACTTTTTCAGTCTGTAAACAACTGAACATGTAACTAAGATTCATTAATAAGATTTGGTGACTGAAATACAAAAGTTGGAACTAAGGAAAGAGGAATAATATTCAGAAATTATAGACTTGATAACAGAAATGAAGTTGGAGAGGTAATGATTGAGTTTTGTAATATCTATGACAGTTTCACTGCAAATACGTCTCTTTTAAAAAATTGATGACTATACACCTCACCTGATAGACCTCATAGACCTCACCTGATGGACTAAGGAATCAGGTTGATTATATCTGTGCAAAGAATAGGTGGAAAATCTTAATACCAGCTGTTAAAACCAAACCAGGTGCTAACTGTAGAACATACCAACTACTCATGTGCAAGTTTAAATTTTAGGTTAAAAAACAACAACAACAACAACAACAAACAAATTCAAAAGTAACAAAAATATGACCTTGAGTCTATTCAACCTGGACTTAAAAAGCATCTCAAGAATAGTTTTGAGGCTTTGAGTACTAATTATCATAGACCAGATAAGCTGTGGCATGACAGCAAAGATATCATCTATGAAGAGAGCAATTAATTAACATTAACAATTTGCTTATCCATTCATAAATGGGAAATTTTATTATTTCAATTTATTTATTAGCATGAATAAGGTAGCAATGAAAGTAGGTATGCATTTGACTGTGCTATTAGGTAACTTGTGGTTTCTGTGAAGCTGAAGACTGTGACACCGATGTGTCAAATGTAGTAATGGTTACCCACGGTGGACAGTGTTTGGTGGAGCTTCCTGATTAAAACAAGCTTGGAATCAGGAGTGGCATCTACTTCTGAAATAGCTTGCCTCCAGAAAGCCTATGAACCTCGAGAAAGGATGGAAGGTATACAAGTGTTCAGGTCTTTTGTTCATAAGGTCACTATGAGTCGCCTATGACTCAATGACACTTAACAACAATAACAACAAGGAGAGAGCTCTGTTGGCCTAATAGACAGAAAGTGATACTACCAAGCCCAAAGGTGAGTGATTTTAATCTGTGGCCCTCAGGACTGGTTTTAATTGTTTTGGTCAAACATTCTTCTAAATGGTATAGCACTGATCTGTCCATTTGCTGTACAGAGAAAACTTGTGGTTGCTGTGATGCTAAACACTGTGACAGTGATGTGTCAAATGTAATAATGATTACTCATGGATGACAGTGTTTGGTGGAATTCCCTGATTAAAACAAGCTTGGAAGCAGGAATAGCATCCACTTCCTAAGTAGCTTGCCTCTGGAAACTCTATGAACTTGGAGAAATGATGAAAGTTATACAAGTGTTCAGGTCTTTTGTTCACAGGGTTGCCAGGCGTCATCTATGACACAATGACACTTAACAACAACAACAACAAGATATTGCTATACTGAACGATACCATGGGGAAAATTTTGAATGATACAGAAAGCACTAAAAGAAGGTTGAAAGAATGCACAGAATCACTATACCAGAAAAAAAAAATAAATAAAAAAAACTGGTCAATACTGAAAGATTTTAGGAAGTACCATATGAACAAGAGGCAATGATATCAAAGAAAAAATTTCAAGCTGCACTGGAGACACTGGCAAAAAATAAGTCCCCAGGAATAGATGGGATACCAATTGACTTGTTTCAACTAACAGACACACTCTGGATGTGCTCACTAGTCTATGTCAGGAAACGAAAGACAGCTGACTGGCTGGCTAACTGGCAGAATTCCTTGTTTGTTTTCATTCTCAAAAAGGGTGATCCAACAGAATTTATAAATTATTAATTTCATGTGCAATCAAAACATTGCTAAAGATACTTCAAAAATGGCTAGAACTGTACAGAGAATTACCAGAAGTTCAAGCTGTGTTTTGAAGAGGCTGTGACACCAGAGATATCACTGCTGATGATAGATGAATCCTGGCTGAAAGCAGAGAAAACCAGAAGAATGTCTATTTGTGTACTATTGACTATGCAAAAGCATTTGACTATGTGAATCACAATAAACTATGGTTATTATTAAGAAGAATGGGAATTTCTCCCTTTGAGAACAGGAGCTAGGCAAGGGTGCCCACTATCACCTTTCCTATTCAATATTGTATTGGAAGTCTTAGCAATAGTAATAAGACAAGAGCAGGAAATAAGAGGTATCCAAACTGGCAAAGAGGAGGTAAAAATATCTCTCTATCCAGATAAGATAATATACGTAGGAAACCCTAAATACTAGCAAGAAAACTACTAGACATAGTTGACCAATTTAGCAAAATCGCAGGATACAAGATCAACATACAAAAATCAATTGGATTTCTCTACAGTGACAAAAAGAATACAGAGCCAGAACTAAGAGAAACAATACCCTGCACAATAGCTAATCACAAGATTAATTACTTGGGACTAAATCTAACCAGAATCACAAAGGATCTATTAAAAGAAAATTATAAAACATTTCTATAAGAAACCAAAAGAGACCTGGAGAAATGGATGAATATACCTTGCCCATGGATAGGAAGACTAAATATTGTGAAAATGGCAGTACTACCAAATGCAATTTACATGTTCAATGCAATCCCAATACAAATACCGATTCCATTCTTCATTAAGATGGGAAAGGCAATCTCCAATTTCATTCAGAATGGAAAGAGGCCATGAATAAGCAAAACACCCTTTAAAAAGAGAAACAAGGTAGGAGGCATTTCAATCCCTGATTTCAAATCCTACCACATTGTTGTGGTGGTCAAGACAGCATGGTACTGCTACAATTGAATAGAATTGAGAATCTGGAAATCAGACCATTTACCTATGGTCAACTGATTTTTGACAAGGAGATGAAATCAGTTAAGTAGGGAAATGGCAGCCTTTTTAACAAATGGTGTTGGCAAAATTTGAAAACCATCTGTAGAAAACTCAAAGCAAGATCCACACCTCATTCCATACACAAAAAACAGCTCATGCTGTATCACGGACTTAGGACTAAAACCAAGGACTATAAACGTCTTTAGAGAAAAGCTTTGAAGAACTCTAGAAGCCCTAATCCACAACATAAACAGTCTTCCAAGCATCCTGAAAAGCCTACAACCAGGAGAGGACAAAATAGATGAATGGGACCTTCTATTAATCAAATTTCTATGTACATCCAAAAACTTCTCCAACCAGATAAAAAGGGAAGCCACAAACTGAGAAAAAAATATTTGGTAATGACATAACTGATAAGGGAGTTATATCTAGAATTTATAAAATACTTGAGCACCACAGCAAGATAAAGGTAAACAAATCAGTTGGAAAAATGGGCACAGGATATAAACAGACACTTCACCAAAGAAGACATTCAGATGGTGAACAAACATGAAAAAATGTTCAAAATCCCTAGCTCTAAGAGAGATGCACATTAAAAAAAACCTATGAGATATCATCTCATCCCAGTAAGAATAGTAAAATTTAACAGAACAGCAAACAACAAATACTGGTGAGGTTGTGAAGAAACTGGAACCCTTATTTACTGTTGGTGGGAGTGTAAAATGGAAATACTATAGAAAGCAGTATGGCACTTTCTCAAAAAGTTGTAAATAGAAATACCATTTGACTTGGCAATTCCACTATTGGAAATATACCCTAAAGGAACCGTAACTGCCAAGCAGATATATGCACACCCATACTTATTGCAGCTTTGTTCACAAAAGCAAAGAGTTGGAAACAATCCAAGCATCCATCAACAAACAAATGGCTCGAGAAGCTTTAGTATATTCACATAATGGAATACTATGCTGCATTGAAAAACAAGGAACTCGTGAAATATTATACAAAATGGGTAATATTGAGGGACATTATGCTGACTGAAATATCTCAGTCACAAAAGGACAAATACTGCATAGTGCCACTGTTGTAAAGCCAGTCTGACATCAGAGTTGGGGGTGAACAATGTATATTACATTGAAATAGATGAGGGAGAGAACTGTTTTGGAGGAATATATGATTAGGTATTATGATCATGACAAGAGTCCAGAAGAAAGCTGCATAGTGGAGTGGAGTGTATGTGTGTGTGTGTGTGTGTGTGTAATTGTATAACAATTAAAGAATTTTTAAATTTATTTTTAGTTTTCAAAAAGAAAAGTGAATTGGGTGGAGGGAGCAGTGGACAGGGAGGAAAGTGTGCAACAGTGAATGAGTGGAAATTCAAAGTCTCTGTAAACTTTCATTAAAATAAAAGGAAAAGAAGAAGAATGAGAATCCCAAAAATTAACTTTGCTCATACTAAATCTATACTTAGACAAAGAAGGTGTTGTATGATCAAAGCAAAGGAACACTGCATGTTTCAGAATCAAGAAAGGAGTATGACAGGGATATAGCTTTTCTTTGTAAATTTTCAATCTATATGCCAAACAGATCACTTCAGGATTGAAGACAGGCTCATTAATAACCTGCATTATGCTCACAGAAACTGAGAAAGACTTGAAGCATTTGCGGCTGAAAATCAAGGATTACAATCTTCATATGGATTGCATTTCAACATCAAGAAGCAATTCTTATACACTGTTGGTAGGATTGTAAAATAGTATAACCTCACTGGAAGGCAGTTGGCATTTCCTCCAAAAGCTGAACACAGATATTCCATCTGACCAAGGTATTCCATTTCTAGGAATACACCCCAAGAAAATTAGAACTGAGACATAAATGGAGATTTGTACACTAATGTTCATAGCAATGTTATTTGCAATTACAAGGACATGGAAACAACCCAAATGTCTAAGCATAGTCAGGTGAACTGAGAAATTGTGGTACATTTACCTGATGGAATACTATGCAGCACTCACGAGTAATGATTTCAAAACTCACTACGTAACTTGTGAGAGACTGGAGAGTATCATGCTGAGTGAACTCAGTCTCATAAGGACAAACACTGCACAAGACCATTGTTGCAAAAATAGAATAACTAGTAAAATGTATATGGGAATCTAAGGGGTAAAAGGGTGGGAGCAGAGGGTTGAGGATGGGAAAAGGGGAAAACACAGTGTCACACAATTTGATGCATGGAGAGAAGGGGTAGAGGAAATGGGCAAGTTCCAGTGGGGAACTGGAAAGATGGGATAATTATGAGCATCGTTCAATGATGATTAATTTCATAAAACACAATGAGTAAGAATGATTGTATGAAACACTATATGAAAGAAGGATAGCATGAAACACAATGCATATATGCTTTGTGTGTAAACCAATATAAAACAAAACCATTTTTAAAAAGGAAACAAAATCCAAAAGGAGAAGGGGAAGAAAGGAGAGAAGAGGGAGTAGAGTGTGAAGAGGGAGGAAATCACCAGGATTATAGAGATTGGTGGGCACAGGGAACAGGGAAAGGAGTTAAGAAAGATCCAGTGGGGACCTGAGAAGAATAGCAGCCTTGGATCAACGGTGATATATTTTATAAAGCACACAATGTATATGAATGAGCATAGGAAACACAAAATTAATGAGGTAATGTGTGAAATACAGTGTACATGAATGATACACAATGTATATTAATTTTGTGTATAAATCAATATAAAATAAAACAAATATCCTTACCCCTGGCCCAACAGGCAGCATCATGACAGGTGGAGAAAAGGTTGAGCTTGTTAAAGATTTCATCACGCTAGGATCCACAATCAACATCCTTGGCACCTGCAATGATGAAATAAAAAGATTGATTGCTGAAAAATTTACAACCAGGAGAAGCTAAAATAGATGAATGGGACCTTCTAAGAATCAAATCCCTATGCGCATCCAGAAACTTC
>NW_006400181.1:414598-417281 GCF_000299155.1 Elephantulus edwardii | reverse complement strand
AGGGGGGAGGGGTTTGTGCAGGGAGAAGGGTGCAACAATGAATGAATGGAATCCCAAAATCTCTGTAGATGTTCATTGAAATGAAAAATAAACAACTTAATTAAAAAAAAAAAAAAGATTGATTGCTTAGGGGAAATCTTCTGCCAGTGACCTCTCCAGAAGGCTAAAGAGTAACCACCAGTCTAGAGATTAAGTTGTATCTGATCCAGACCAGGAACTTCTCAATTGCTTGCAATTCATCTGATAAGATAATGACTAAGGATGGTAGAAGAAGAATCAATGCCTTTGAATTGTAGATGTGCAACCCTGCAAGAATGTAAGTTTCTTATCAACTGTGCACAGATATGGAGGATGGGAAGTTGCCTGATTACAAAACCCTCTCCTCTATCCCAAGAACTGTAGAAATCTGGCATCAGCTTCTACCTTGGAAATTCCCACTGCCATTTTCCTGCCACTGACTTTAACCTACCAATGAGAAAGTCCTTATCTGTTTTGCTATACAAAGCCAAATCCCTAGGGAACGCTGGTGGTCTAGTGGCAAGACGCTGTGCTGTAATCCCAAAGGTGTGAGGTTTGAATCCACCAGATGCTCTGCTAGAGAAAGAGGCCCAATCTCCTTCTGTGCCATTTGGATCTGACTCAATGGTACACAAGAAGAAAAATTTAAAAAAGCTGTTTCGGGAGCTTCAGCCAATTTGGGCACCTGTTCGCACTGATTGTTCTGTCCAGCTTAACAAATAAATGCCCTTCATCTTTCTTTTAAATTGAGGTGTTTGGGTTATTCATTTGATTCCTTCTGTCTCCTGTGTCTTGTCTTCCTCCAACACTTGGAGAAGAACATCATGCTTTGAAGGGTAGAGGGTCAGAGCAGAGAGGAAGACCCTGAATGAAATGGATTGATGCAGTGATACTTTTGACAACAGGGTCAGGTGTGTTTCAGAGACAGGTTGGCTCAGGACAGGGCAAGGTTCAGAGCCGTTGTTCAAAGGGTTGCTATGAGAAGTAGTCGACTTGAGGCGATATAACAACAGCAGAATATTTACCTAATCGTGGGATCACTGGATCATAGAGAAGTTCTATTTCTAATTTTTTTAGTAAAGAATAGAGTCATTTTCTACTCTGCACCATTTTGTAGCCTCAATAGCAATATGTGTCACAATCTCCCCATATTGCTACTGTTTTTGTTATTGCTTTTTAAGTCAGTGTTATTTTAGCACAGGTAAGATGCTGTATGTAGCATTTTAATTTTTTTCCATCTCTCTCTCCAACATTTCATAAATAATTGTTAGAGATATGCAAACAAAAATATTCCTTTATTTTATTTATATGGTGAATTATGGTGATTAACTTTGTAACGTTGAACTACCTTTTAAATCCTGGTTTGAATTGTCTTGATTGTCATGTATGGGTTTTGTTGTTGTTAGATCCATTAGTTAGGATTTTTCTGAAAATATTTGCATTTATAGTCATAATAGATGTTGATACTTATAAAAGGTAGTGACATCAAAGTGGGTTTTGGTATGTCCTTCATTGCTTACAATAGAATTTCACATGAAGTCCATTTTACCTAATATCGGTATGAAAACTGCTACTCTTTTTTTTTTTTTTAAATTACTGGTTACATAGAATGTTTTCCTCTATATTTTTGTTTTCAGATAGTTTGTGGCTTTATTTCTAAAGTATTTTTGTTGTAGACAAAAAAATTACTTATCAAGTGTTCAATCCATAATGTCATTTTCTGCCTTTTACATTCAGAGGAATTAGACTATTTGTATATAAGACTATTGCCAAAAATAGAGTGGGTTCTCTGTTTGTTTTGTATTTTTAGAATGATTTGTGTTTAAAATCTTTGTTCTTGTTTCGTGCTTTTGTTTTCTTTTGTTTCATGTTATATTGGCTCCTTTTTTTTTCCAAATTAACAAACTGTAATTGTTTTCCCAAGGACACATTTTTTTTTCATACACATGCATCATACATTGTAACCAAAAAAAGCAGTGTACATGAAATAAAAGAAATTAAAAACCCATAGCCTTGGTAAGGAGGCTCTAGTCTGGAGTACAGCTGAGTTCCGGCAATGAAAGTTTCTTTTATTAGCATGCCTGCTAGCAAGGGTTCCAGCAAGGAGGTTGGTTGGTCTGTAAGTCAGTCTTGAGTACTTGAAACAGTTCTGTGTGCTTGTTTGTTCTTTCCTTATCCTGCAATCGGCAGAGCTATTACATCCAGGAAAAATGAGGGAGGGAACCACAGAGCCAGCGTTAGATCCAAATACAGCATTCAAAGGTAATTGGTCCAGTGGTGCTTGGGGAAGAAGGACAGGGAGACTCTCCAAGGTTAGCGGTCTTCCTTTTGTTTCGTGGATCTTCACCAAGGACTTGTAGGACTGCTGTGCTCTTGTCAGACTGTACTGAGATTTATTGGCTCCAAATTGCACTCGTGCTTTTCCCTTCATCAGTGTGACACTGATCTGTAAGATCACAGTGTCTATTGAGTAGGCCCTGCTCCAGCCATGTTGTTAAGGAGTTGCTGCAGATGGCACCTCCACCCGGAACATACCCTCCGGAGAGGACTGGAGACACAACCCTGACGAATGGTGGATCAAAGGGGATGAAATATGTTTACAGCATTGAAGTCTATGGGGGAGAGAATAGTCTAAAAGTATTATATTTTAGGGCATTATTTTTAT
>NW_006400181.1:401796-414373 GCF_000299155.1 Elephantulus edwardii | reverse complement strand
AATGGAATTCCAAAATCTCTGTAGATGTTCATTGAAATGAAAAATAAACAACCTAAATAAAAAAAAAAAGAAAAAGAAAAAGAAAGAAAAGTTAAGTAGGATGAAGCCGGAGCCTTCTTTCTCTTTGAGTATCTGGAGATCGTTGTACAAAGCACTGTCCTGAGGAGTTTGACTTTCCGATCATACAGACTGTCATTGACACGTTTGACTGCCTAGTTTCCACCTTTGTGACTCTGTGAACGGTATAGTCCCTGAGCGCCTTCATCAGTCCGTCAGTGGCCTGCACCGAGCCAGACTCCGCACCATTTGAGTAATCTTGCTTCTGAGTCTTTTTAATTTTCTCTAATATTTTCCTTGTCAATGCCGTCACTTTCAGACTTCTTGCCTCAGCTGGCTCTTCCGCTTTGATTTCATAGTGATCTGGGTCTTCTGTGTCCTGAGGCATTTCCTCATCTTCGTCTTCTGAAGACACATCTTCCTGTGTGCATTGCTCTGCTGGCAAGGGCTGATCCAGCATTTCCACATCTGGATGCAGAGGGAGGTTACAGAGTTCACACAGGTCGGAGATGATCCTAGTCAGATGTTGCAATAGCGGAGTTATTTCCTTTCTTTATGTCCACCAGGCTCTCCAAGACAGCGTCCAATTTAGAGCCATCAGACTCCTCTGATCAGATAGGGGGCCTAGCTGAGTATTACTCTCCACAAGGGAATTGGATAGTCTCACCATTAAATTAGATAGATTTAGCAGCAGAAATTGAGAATCTCACCACCGGCAAAGAAGAAGTAAGAGAATGCAGGTGCACCTTTCAGGGCCAGGTATTTTTGTCCCAGCCAAACAAGAGAGCAGCTGCCACTAAAGCAGAGAACCAGAGACACGGCGTGAAATGGAGTTGACCTTGAGACTGCTGCCCTATGGAACCAGAGCCACAAGCCTTTGCCTCAATTTGTTAGATGACTGAAGGACAGAGCCTTAATTGGAAAGAGTAAGATCTTTTTAACACTGGCCTAAAGACTTACGGCTGATACCTGCAAGCACACTCCAGAAGCTGTCCTGACTGTGTGAGTTCATCTTGCTTCTAAACTGAATTGTAGCCTTTTAAATTCCCTAATATGGTTCTGTGTGGTCTGTGAGCTATTGCAATGCATTTCAGACCCAGAAGAGCAGTTAGATTGGTAATGAGGTTTTGTAGAAAGAGGCATAGGAGCAAAGGGGACATGTCTGACCTTATGGGAATTGGTTTTGTGTTGTTGACACTACTGATAGAAACAATTTACCTTTGTGGAGTGGGTAGGGTTCAGATATGGCCATCCCTGTATGTCTCTTGCTCTTTTGACAGGCATTTTTTTACTCCTCTCATTTCTTGAAATCACTTATATCTTCACATGGTATTTATAGATTTGAAGAATTTATACTTTATACAGCACTACAGTTATAACTGTGAGAATGTTAGTTTAAAGCAAAGATATTCCTAATTTAAGCCTTCGTATTTCTGATTGTTTCACGTGCATCTAAACGTGTTATGAAAAATAAAGGAGAATCAATGTCTTTGAATTGTGGTCTTATAAAAAGAGTACTGAACAGCTCATGGACTGTCAAAAGACCCAACAGCTCTGTCTTGGTGGAAGGGTAACCGGGGTGCTTCTTAAAGCATGGATGTTGGAACTTTTTCTCACATATTTTTGGCTTGTATTCCGTAGGGGCCAGTTATTGAAAAAGGCCATCATTGTGGGAAAGGTAGAAGGTAAACAAAAGAAGTGAAGACTCTCAAGGAGATGGATTGACACTATGAAAATCAACTTCAGCACAAAAGAGATCATGATGAAGTTGTGGTTAGGACAAGGCTCTAATCTGTTGTTCATAGAGTTTCTATGAGTCATTGCCTCCTGACAACAACAATAAGCGTTAGATTCACTAACAATTTCCCTTTTACTACTACTATTGCTATGGGAGCTCTGGTGGCCTAGTGGTAAGAAGCTGCATTGTAGTTCCAAAGACATGAGGCTCAAATGCACCAGCTGATTTGTGGGAGGATGGACACTCTTCTCCTGGGAAATTCACTACCTCTCATAAATCCACTGGAGGGTCAGTTATGGGTCAATTTACACTCAACAATATACAACAAAAACAACAACTGCTACTACCACCAGGAGCTCTGGCAGCCTAGACATAAGAAGCTGCCCTGTGACTGCAAAGGGAAGTGTTTGGAATCCACCAGTTGTTCTGATTGAACATCACACAACAACAACTATCATTACTACTGTTATTCATTTCCATCAAGCTGGGCCTGATTTACAGCTGACCCTCCTTTCCTCTTTAAGTGATCTACAACTGCTTTCACGTGCCATTCATATACAGAGGTGAGAAGAGGGGCCACAGCCCTGAGCGTGAGGCTATGGTGCATGACTGTGTCTTGAAACTTACAGCATGTGTTCCGTGATAACTAATTACTAACCACGTGGACTCTCTGTTGAAAGAGAGAAACTTCTAGCACAGACTTTATGATAACTAAGCATCTGACTTTGGAAAGACACTCCTTTAGAGGCCCGCTGCATGGCTTAGTGATTAGCACGATCTCTCCTTTATAAAAATAACCCTGTCTTCACCTCCTAAAAGGGCTGAAAGAAATGAACTCTTCCCTGTACCCTTAACCTAACCTACAATATATACCCTCAAATGTTCCCTTCCTTGATACAGATTTGGGAAGCTCATACACCTTGTCTTCTGTATGTCAACACATAGTAAATCCCCTGTTTTTTCTGTTCCAACTCCTGTCTTCAGAATTGAATTTTTCAACAGCAGAACTACAATTTTCTGGTAACAAAATTTTAATAAAAGTAAATTTTTATTTTTGTAGCATTGTTTCCAAGTTTTAATTATTTAGTTTATTCCTGGACTATATCATATACTTGTTTCTTTGTTGTTGTTTTTTAAAAATCTATTTTTTTACTTTTATAAATTGTTGTTGTTAGGTGCTACCAAGTTGAGTGGCTCAGCACATTTGAGCTCATCTCATCTCACAATCTCTGACACACTCAAGCTCATTGAGCCATGCTCATACTCTCTGACACACTGAAGCCCACTGAGTCATTCTCACACTCTGACACACCCAAGCTAATTGAGCCGTCCTCACACTCTTGAACACACTCAAGCCCACTGCTAGAGTGACTGTCAACTCACCTGGTAGCAGGTCCTCGTCTCCTTGGCTATCTCTCCACCTTTCCAAGCATGATGCTCCTTTCCAAGGAATAACCTCTCTGAGCAACATGCCCAAAATATGTGAGATGAAGCGTCATCATCTTTGCTTCCAAAGAGCAAGCTGGCTGTTCCTTCTCCATGACGTATCTGTCTGCTTTTTGGCTATCCATGGAATATTCAGCACTTTCCTCCAACACCACAGATCAAAGGCCACTGTCATCCTTAGTCATTCCCCAGCTCTCAGACTGGAGTAAGTGACTGAAAAGACGATGGTCCAAATTGGTGCACCCTAGTCCTCAAACTGACATTGTGCTTCAATAATTTGGAGAGGTCTGTGACTACAGAATTTCCCAGTGCAATGTGCCTACTGACCTCCTGACTTCTGGTATCTAACATACTGATTGTGGATCCAGGCAAGATGGAGTCCTTGACAGTCTCAATCTTTTCTCCATCTTTCATGTTGTTTATTGGTCTTAGGCATCTAAAAAATGTCTTTCAAGTGCTAGGCTTTGAGGTAAGAAGCTGTGAGTCAAACTCAATGCATAGCTGACTCTCCAGCAGGTTTTCAGAGGCTGTAAATCAGACACCAAGCAGCTGGTAAATTTGAACCACGTGCTTTTGGGATTTCAGGGCAGGTTCTTACCATTAGACCACTGCTTAGGTGATTTTGTGTGAATTCTTCTGGTCCTTCATTTATCTGATGAATCATCGAAATTTTACATCTTTCGTGGAGTGCGGGTAAACCCATTTATGTTATTTAATACCGCAGAGTTAGAATTGACTCATAGCTGACTCTCCAGTGCATTTCCAGCGGCAGTAAATTGCACAGGAAGAGATCACCAATCTTTCTCCAGCAAAGCAGCTGCTGTATTCAAGCTGCATTATCTTTGGGCTGGCAACACAATTCCTTACCACTAAGTGTTTTAGGAGTACGTGGAACAACAAGCCAATTGGTTTCTGAAATGGCTTACTTGAGAGGCCAACTCCAGGTTTTCCCTTCAGTTTCCGTTTCAATGCTACCCTGCCACAGTGAATAGATTAATCATTCAGGCTTGACAAATAAAAAAGGACAAGATAAGTTTTTCTTAAAAACTATAATCCCTGCTTTCTAGTTGATTTGGCATATCAGAATCTCAAGTGTGTCAAAACAGAACAGTATTGCATAGGGTTTTCAAGGACTGATTTTTGGATATAACGTGGAAAAGCCTTTGAACTGAACTGCTTCATGAGGGACTTGAAATGTCAACACTTTTGTTAGCAGGTGAGAGTGTTAAAAATTTATCCCACCCAAAGGCATAAAACAGGCTTTTTGTTTTAAAGTAATAGAGTTTTAAGTTCAATCATGGAGGGGGAAAAATAATACTTGGATAAATCTATTTTTACACTTTTTATATGAAATTTATTATTCTGTAATATTATTCTCTAATGAACCCTTATTACTAGTCCAAGAACAGCATACAATATCCTCATGGATTAACGCTCTTGTGTGCAGTTTTATTTTTCTGAGCATATAGGGAAACAAAAACGTCTTCAGATAGACAGAAGCAGTTAAAAAGAGAAGAAGAAATGACAGAGGAGAAGATGGGGAGAAGAGGGAGTGAAGAAAAGAAAGAAAAAAAGCCAAGTCGAAACAGAAAACTTAAACTTGTGAGGAGATAAAAAAATTTAGTACAGAGTTAAACAAGATAAATCACAAAAAAACCTTGCCTCAGAGACTCACACAAGGGGAAATTTTTAAACCCTAGGGACAAATGAGAGGCGGGGCCACTGGCTCCTGACCTCTTACAGAAACTGCTTTAAGTTCCAGGTGGAAATAAAGGAGGAAACTTTTGCATCTTTAGTTTTTGTTGTCTGAAACCATTTTGATGGCATCACTTGAGAAACAGTAGAAAGAATTTGCAATGTATCTGGAAGGATCTCTATCTCTTAGACATAGAAACAAGACTTGGAAACAATCTTAACATCTTAACAAGTCAGTGAATGGATATTTCTGTATTAAAAATAAAAAAATAGGAGATTACCATTACCAAAATGGTGAGATATATAACTCATGTTTTTATATCTTCTCAGAAGTTTCCAAAGTGTGATAGAATGCTTTAGTTTTCAGGTAATATTGTAAAATTTAAGGTATAAGCCTATCAATAATCTATACAGTTGGCGTGATGCAGAATCGTTCTGGTTATCATCTTTGTTGTGGAAATATTTGAAATAATGAAGAACCCTCCATAAACAGCAGTTTTTAGAATACCAACTCTTTTGCAACTTGAAAGTACCTATTGAATAAGAAAGATCAAATTAAATTAGATCTATTTACAGTGTTTTATCTACAAGTTAACTACAAACATTTAAGGTTTCCTCATTTAATACCGTATAAAAATACTTCAATATATTTGTGTTACTTTTTTATTCGCATCATTACGCCTTGTTTATTTGAGGTAATCTGATATTACTATTATTGGAAAACCTTTTTTGGTATTTTTTTTTTACAATTTTATTCTTGTGGCCCTGTATTGTCTCTGGAAATAAAAATTTCTCTACTTATTTAGTTTTAGAAGAGTTGTTTAGATGCGATGTAACAAGCAAACATTGTATAAACTTTACGAGCTTAGAAATGAAAAACTTTTCACTAAAGGATATGTGAATTAAAACAATGTCACTGAAATTTAGGAATATATTGTCTCTGTTGGTTTTTTTATACTCAATTTTTAAAACACACAGGGTATTAAGCCTGGTTTCATTTTCTTGCCGCTTTGTGTGCAAAGTCACTGCTTGTAAATAATACTAATATGAGTAGCTGACAGTTTTAAAATGTTGTATTTTCTCTACCCCCATTGCAAAAACTGTCTTACTGTATTCTTATAAGTGAAGTGACTTGACCAAGTAGTACAATCCTCAATTTATAGGTTATGACACCGAGACTTAGTGAAAGGTTTATGGGCACATGTTTATTTAGTGATGAAACGGCAATGAGTAACTTTAGTAGAGAAGCAGAACAATTACCTTTCTGACAATGTGAATCTTGTCATAGAGGATTATGAAGGGGCTGAAATAAAAGTGAAGTTTATTGAGAGATAGACAGTCCAGACTAGGGAAATGTCTCTTTTCAGAGTAAAAACAGGGATGATGTTGTTGTTGTTGTTTTTATGATGTGCCATCAAGTTGCCTGCAACTCATAGCGACCCTATTTACAATAGCCCTAAACCCTGCTCTATCCTGTGCCAATCTCACTGTCTATGACACACCTACCCCCAGTACCCAAGTCCCTGAAATCAATCCATCTCATTGAGGGATTTCCTCTCCTGTGCTGTCCCTCCACCCTCTCAAGCATAACATCCCTCTTAAAGGACTGGTCCCTCCCAACATGCCCAAAGTATGTCAGATGAAGCTTCAGAATCCTTGACTCCAAAGAGCCTTCCGGCTTCACCCTCTCCAGGATTGACCACCACAGCTCAAAGGCATCATTTCTCCTTGTAGCCTTCCTAGTTATGGTCCAGCTCTCTAATGCATAACAAGTGATTGCAAAGACCATAGCTTGTATCAGGTGCACCTTTTTATATTTAGTCCTTATAGAAATCCTGGTGGCATAGTGCATAACATACTGAGTTGTTACGTGTAAGGTGGGCAGGTTGAATCCACCAGTCTGTGGGAGAGAATTGGGCAGACCACTCTTGTGAAGATTTACAGCTGCAGAACCAGATGGAGGCTGAGTTAGAACCAACCCCAGGGCAATGAGTTTGCTTTGATAATTGCTTTCTCTACATTATGATTTCACTTACGTTCCCAACACAAGACATTGCAGTTGCTGTTCTAAGGTGAGCTTCAGTTGACTATGGTTCCTAGTTATGCTAAGAACAAGTGGTCTGAAACTTGCCTTAGCCTGCACTTTGAAGTAGTTATCATTGTTCCTACTAAATTTGTTTTCATTTTAAAATGAAGAATATAAAAAGCAATCAGATACTTAATATATATCTACTATTTGTAATCATAGAAATAAACATTTTTATAGACTTATTTTTTTATAAGGCATTAATGAATTCATCTTAAATTTCCAGTCCAGATCAGACTTTTGATGAAGTATTCAGGGGAGTAGACTTGATTTTTCAATAGCCCCTTAAGCTGCATGCTGCCTTTTCTTTGTAGATAAGATAGTTTCTTGATGAGACATCTATTTCCCAGGCAAATCATTCTGGTTCCCATGCCATGCAAATGGCAAACAGAACTTGCGTGTACAATCCATTTTACTTAACCAATATAGATTCATTAGAATTGGCAGTTAAGATGAAAAAAGTGCGTGCCGCGTTTACCACATTAATATTTTCCTTCTATTATATTGACACACTGATTCTTTAAAAGCATTTCATTTCATGTTATCTGATGTCTCACTACCATACTCAACAAATTCCTAATTTTGTGTTCTCAACAACAGACACACAATAACTTTGCCTAAGAATGCACTGGAAACTCTGGTGGCTGAGTGATAAGGAATTGCTCTGTCAATCCAAAGGCATTGGCTTCAAATTCACCAGCTGTATTACAGGAGCAAGACGTGTAGTCTCCTCTTGTGTGATTTCCTGCCTTTGAGGGTCTGCTAAGAGTTCTACGTCGATGGTCTACAACAGTGAATCACCAGCCTACGGATGACTATGCTATCACCTTAGACTGCTTGAGGTAAATATGTCTTTCTCATAACTTCAGATTCTACATGGTCACCATAGAAGATGTTTTCACCTTGTCTTCTGAAATCATCATGCAAAACCAAAGCTTTGTAACTGAGTTCATCCTCTTGGGACTTTCACAAAATCCAAAGATTCAAAAAACAATATTTGTTGTCTTTTTGTTCAGTTACCTTGCAACCGTTGGGAGCAATTTGATAATTGTTGTGACCATCATCAGCAGCCCAGCACTCCGGGGCTCTCCCATGTACTTCTTTTTGGCTTTCCTGTCCTTCCTGGATGCCTGTTTCTCCTCTGTCGTTGCCCCGAAGACGATTGTGGACTCTCTCTATGAGAAGAAAACCATCTCCTTCAAGGGATGTATGACCCAGCTCTTTGCTGAACACTTCTTTTCTGGCGTTGAAGTGATCGTCCTCACCGCTATGGCTTATGACCGCTACGTGGCTATTTGCAAGCCCTTGCACTACCCTTCTATTATGAACTGGAGACTCTGTGGCATTTTGATGGGAGTAGCCTGGACAGGGGGCTTCTTGCATTCTATGATACAAATTCTCTTTACTTTCCAGCTGCCCTTCTGTGGCCCCAATGTCATAGATCACTTCATATGTGATTTGTTCCCATTACTGGAGCTTGCCTGCACTGACACCCACATCCTCGGCTTTTTGGTGGTTGTCAACAGTGGGTTTATCTGCATCATAAACTTCTCCTTGTTGCTGGTCTCCTACTGTGTCATCTTGCGGTCCCTCAGGTCTCACAGCTCTGAAGGCCGAAGGAAAGCTCTCTCCACCTGTGGGTCTCACATTGCTGTCGTGGTTTTGTTCTTTGTCCCGTGCATATTTGAGTATGCACGACCCCCAGCTGCTCTCTCATTTGACAAGATGGTGACTATATTTTTCACCTTCCTACCGCCTCTGTTGAATCCTTTGATTTATACTTTTAGGAATAAGGAAGTGAAAAATGCCATGAGAAAGTTGTGGACTAGATTCCTAGCAGTTTCTGATGATGAGAAGTAAAATATTAAACTTAAAAAAAAATAAAACCCTACTGTAAGAGTAAGGTAGTTAAGATGAGCTGAAACAAACAATTTACAGAAGATGGGGGAGGTAATCCAACAAAAAAGTACATTTATGTGGAGGTCAAGGATTGACCTCTTGACTACCCTTCTCCATCTCGTACCTGAAGGCTTAGTATTCTTATGTATAAACCAACAAGAGTTGATTTTTGTTAAAAGGTAGTAATCAAAAGAAATCACTAAGAGAAGAATCAGATGATCTATTAAATTACTTGTCATTCACAACTTTGTTTGAATAGCCTGCATGGAGGAGGGGAAGGTAGGAATACTCTCTTGAAATTAGGACAAGAATTTACAGAAACATTGTTAATTTAAAAAAATTCTTTTTTAACACACAGATTAAGATTAAGATCAAGATCAAGATTAAGATTAAAGAGTCCAGGTGGTACTTTGAGTAAGCACTCAGATGCTAATTATCAGGTTAATGGAACCCATCAGCTGCTGTAAAGGAGAAAAATGTAGCAGTCACATTCTGTAAAGATTACCCCCTGGGAAAGCCTACAGTGCCATTGCCCTCTGTCCTATAGAGTAGCAGTGAATCAGAATTGACTGGAAGATAACTGGAGATCAACTCAGTCAATCTGATGAAGAATGAACAATTGAGTTTGGGAAGGGGCATTCTTGTTCCAGGGTATTCTCAGAAACCCCAAACCAAGTGTTCCTGAGACACATGACTCCATCATTTAATACAATCCCATTACTTTTCACTACAGATAGGAGTTACTTAAGAGATAAAACATGATTGCTAAATTTTTGCCTGTGGCTGAGTTCCTCTTTGGCCAAGTGACTATAACCCATATCACTCATCTGTTGAGGAGGAAGGATGGTCAAATTCACACGGAAATAATTAATAACTACTTTTCATTTTATGTTAATCAGAAGAGAGGCCCTTGAAAGATTTCCTATCTTAGTAAAACTAATTAAAAAGTTGCAAGTCTCCTGAGATGACCGTAGGGTTAATAGAAATGACAAATATATGAGGGGGGAAAAGTAGATTTCAAAATAGGAGTAAATTCAATTTGCTTAGTGATTCAAATTTTATTGACTTTCCCCCAATTGATTGAGAAGAATTTTATTTGAGGAATAGTTGATAAAGATATTATTAAAATCCAGACACACCTGATTCTGTTATATTTTGTTTTGTGGGTTTTTTAAATATATGAATCCTCACCTTTGTTTCGATAACTTCTCCTACCTACTTTTTACTTTTTCACTTATCACCCTCAGATATACAAAATACTTGGGTTTTTTTAACTTGTTGCATTTTTTTCTACTTCCTCTCATAAACTATGAGGACTCAAATATATTTTTCTATGTGGTTCACTGCTACTAGGACCTAACAGTTTATCACAGAACCTCAGAAAATATCTATTGACCAATATATATTTAAAAATAGATGTGATATCTTCTGCTATTCAAATGTATTTTTTTATTGTGATTTGAGTGAAAGTTTACAAGTATATTCTTTTCTTTTTCAATTAAACATTCATGCCTATTTTGTTCCATAATATTAATTCTAATGCATATAACCTCTGATCGTCCATACTTCCCTTCAGCCATCTTGGTAAGTATTCATCATCTTTAATGCATTTTCTACTCTCCTTTCCCATTTCTGATAGCCATATAATATTGATTTTATCTGTACATAACCTTTGCCTAGCTTTTAATAAGACCGGTCCGACGCTATTTGTCCTTTTTTTGTGACAGATGTAAAAAACTACTATGGAAAACAGTTTGGCATTTCCTTAAAAAGTTGAAAACAGAAGTATCACTTTACCCATTATTCTACCACTAGGTATACATTTTAAATAAATAAACTGTGATAAAGTTACGTACATACTCATGTTATTAAAATGTATTTATGTGCTGAGGGGGAAAAATCCACGCAGACCTTAATGAAGGTTTAAAGACTTTATCCAGTATTAGAGATACGTCTGGTGGGAAACTGTAAACACACATAGGCAAAAAGAGCAATATCAGAGAATTAAGTCCCAGGCAGTGTTGGATATAGCACATGAAACAAGGAAACGAAAATTAAATCCTTTATTAGTTAGGCTTTAGGTTTAGGGAGCTCTGGTGGTCTAGTGGCAAGAAGCTGTGCTGCAATTCCAAAGGCCAGTGGTTCCAAGCCACCAGCTAGTCCGCAGGAAGAGGCTGGGCAAACTTCTTCCCTGCAATGAACCGCCTCTGAAGACCTGTTGGTCCTACTAGCACAGAGTTACACCCCTTAACCTCAGGGTCTATCTGGAAAGAAAACAAAACAAAAACACATGTGGGGGGCGACCAGAACTACTACCCTTCTGGCCTGTGGTCAACTGATCTATCTTTATGTAGGTGTTATTGTTGTAGTTGCATTGTTGTTGTTGTTGTTAAGTGCCGTCGAGTTGCAGGCTACTCATAGCGACCCTATGAAGGAGAGTCCTTGATGCTTGGGTGTCTCTCATCCTCTCTCCAAGTTCATAGGGTTTCCGGAGGCAAGTTATTGTGGAAGTGGACGCCACTCCTCCTCCCACGCTTGTTTAATTGGGGAGCTCTACCCCACTCTCAATCCGCATTGGGTAGCCAACCATTAACTCATTTGACACATCCGTGTCACAGGGTTCAGCCTCACAGCAACCACAAGTGACCGCAGGACGGCAACTGGTACACCAGGGCTATACTACCTAGAGGAATGTCTGAACAAAAACAATGAAAGACTGGCCTGAGGGCCGCGAACTAAAAGTCACCCACCTTTGTCTTGGTCACATCGTTTTCTCTTCACTGGGCCAGCTGATCTCTCTCTCTCTCTTTCTCTCTCTGTTGATGTCATTGTTGTTAAGTGCTGTCGAGTCGCAGGTGACTCAGGGACTTCTCTATTGTTGTTAAGTGCCATCGAGTCACAGGTGACTCACAAAGAACCTATGAAGGAGAGTCCTTGACGCTTGGGTGCCTTTCATCCTCATTACTATTACATAAATGTATTATTGGTACAGATGTTGTATTTTATTGGGAAATAGTCCCTCTACCAAATATTGTAAAGCTGATTGCATGTAAGTCTGCCTTAAGGCCAGTGTTGATGGGACACGCTAAATGGGAACCATTAGAATAGCCTGAGCATACATAGTTTGTTAATTTGAAGGAATATAGGATATCTGGTGGACAAAAAGAAATCATTTCCTTGATTAAAGACATGCTGGAGTATTGGTGCTGACAAATTCTCTTTATAAGAGTCCCGTATGTCTGAGAAAAAAGATAGATGGCTCTTGGAGGTTAAATGTGGACTCTTGTTGTTGTTGTTGTTATGTGATGTGATGTTGAGTCACTTGTAACTCTGAAGCCTGCTCTATACTAAACCAATTTCACTGTCTCCAACACACCTACACCCTTTACCCCAGTCACTGAGTCAATTCGTACCATTTTGGCTGTTCCTCTCTCGTGCTGTTCCTCCACCTTTCCAAACATGATGTTCCTCTCCAAGGTCTGGTCTCTCCTGGCAACATGCCCAAAATATGAGAGACAGAGCTTCAGAATCCTTGCTGCCATGAACCAGCCTGATTTTACCCTCTCCAGGACAGATATTTGTTCTTTTATTTGTCTCTGGTATGTTTAATACGTTTCTCCAGCACCACAACTCAAAGGCATTGATTCTTCTTCTAT
>NW_006400181.1:376213-400991 GCF_000299155.1 Elephantulus edwardii | reverse complement strand
TCCCCCCCCCCATCTCTCTATCTATTAATGCAGCTGGTAGAATTGCACTTCTTCCCTTTGGGTTGGCAGTACAACTCCTTAACTGCTAGGTCTCTAGAACCTTCTTTTAACAAGCACTCTTCAGAAATCATACTGACAACAGCAACTCAACAATTAGGTGTAAAACTTAGAGGACAATCACTTTATATTAATTAGCATGAACAATTATCCAGTCATCTATCAGTGGAAATTTTAAGTGTTTCAACATATTTTTTTAAATTAATAACAGAGCAATGAATACAAGTGTATGTTTGCACATTCTTTTTTAGATTTTCAAAATATTTGCCTAATACTAAGATTGCTGGATGGAGCATGTTGTTTTGTTATTAGGTCCCAGTGAGTCAGCCGTGCGTCATAGCAACCCTACAAACAACAGATAGGAACCTTGTCCTATCCACCACTGCACGCACCATCTCTGATATGCTCTAGTCCATTGTTAGAGTGACTGTGTCAATTCACCTGGTTGAGGGTCTTCCTGTAGTTCTCTAACCTCCTACTTGTAAGTGCCATATTGAGTCTTCTTTTTCTTTCTTGTCCCTATACTTTGTCCTTTTGCACATGTGAGGCTTCAAGCCTCTATGTTTGTGTCTGTTTTTGTTGTAGGTGCCATTAGAGTTGATTACAACTCTTAGTGACCCTATGAACAATAGATCTGAACCTTGCCCTATCCTCATCGTCTTTGATATAGTTGAGTCTGTTGTTACTGTGTCCCTCAATCTCATTTAGGGTATTCCTCTCTTTTGCTCACCCTCTAACTTTCCAAGTATGGTATCTTTATACAAGGATCGGCGTCTCCTAACAACCAAGACATATTTGTTGATTCTTTTGGTAGTCCATAGGATATCTAGGGTTCTCCAAAACCACAATTCAAAGGCATGACTCTTTCTTCTGTCATCCTTATTAAATGCCCAACTTCAGATGCATTATTGTTGTACTTGAGTTGAAATCAACTCACAGCTGACCCTCTGCTGGGTTTTCAGAGGCAGCTAATCACAAGGGAGGAGATTGCCCTTCCTTCTTCCTCAGAGCAGCTGTTGAATTTGAATTGCATGCCTTAGGGAGTACAGTATGGCTTCTTTTTGTTGTTGTTGCTAAAATCATATATTGTTTTAATTTTATATGGTTTTATTTTCAAAGTTTCAGTATTGTTTTTCAAAAGATTTATAGACTTTATGTGATTTACCAAACACTTCCTTGCTATTGTTATGTGCCACTTGTAGAGAACCTATTACAGTAGTTCTGAAGCCTGTCCTGTCCTGGGCCAGATCCATTGATTCTGACACACCAACCCTTATCACACCAGTCATTGTATCAATCCATCTTATCTGCAGTCTTCCTCTCCTGCACTGTCCCTCCACCCTTCTGAGCATGATGTTCTTCTTTCACCGAGGACCACACTATCATTCCATGTTGGATTAACAGAGTGGTGTTGGAATGCTGAAGTTGAATGACAAGCTCATGGCTCTGCCATTAATGTGGCTCATTGCTAATTCTTAGTGTTGGAGGAAGGAATCTGTGTTTTGTGATTTAAATTCAGCAAGTCAGTATCACTCTGGTGACTCAATGTAGTTTAATGCTGCTATGGGGGGGGGGAAGAGGAAAACACATCATCAAAAACTTGCCTTATAAGGATAATATAATTTTGCTTGCAGAAATTGAAAAAGATGTAAAACACTTTCTGAAGAAGATCAAACATATAGGTGGTATCACAACATCAAGAAAACAAATATTCTCACCACTGGACCAATAGACACCATGATGGAAAAGATTTAAGTTGTCAACTATTTCATTTTCCTTAGATCCACAGTCAGCTCCTATAGCAGGAGCAATCATGAAATCAAATGATTACCGTAGGAAAATCTGCTGTCAGGGACCTTTCAAGGATCTACATGCAAGTATATCAATTTAAAGACACGTGTGCCTGGTTAGAGCTATGTTGTTGTTGTTGTTATGTGCCCTCGAGTTGCTTGCGACTCATAGCAACCCCATGTACAACAGCCCTAAATTCTGCTCTGTCCTGTCCAATCGCACTGTCTCTGACACTCCCATCCCAATTATCCCAGTCACTGAATCAGTCCACCTCATAGAGGGCCTTCCTCTCCTGCGCTGTCCCTCCGCCCTCCCAAGCATGATGTCCTTCTCCAAGGACTGGTCTCTCCTCACAGCATGTCCAAAGTGTGTTAGACGGAACCTCAGAATCCTTGCCTTCAAGGAGCCACCCGGTTTAACCCTTTCCAGGACAAATCTGTTTGTTTTCCTAGCAGTCCGTGGTATTCTCAATACTCTTCTCCAGCACCACAGCTCAAAGGCATCAATTCTCCTTCTATCCTCCTTGGTCATTGTTTAACTCTTTGATACAAAACAAGTGATTGCGAAGACCATGGCCTGTATCAGACGCACCTTAGTCTCCAGAGAGACACCATTGCTCTTCAGTACTTTGGAGAGGTCCCTAACAGCAGACTTTCCCATGGCAATGTGCCTTTTCATCCCTCCCCCAATAGTATTTTTAATTGCTTCCAACGAATCTGAAAGTTGGAAAATGAATATAGAAGACTGAAAAATTGATGTCTTTGAAATAAAAGCTTGTCGAAGAATACTGAAAATACTATGGATTATCAAAAGAAAATACAACTCTGTCTAGACGAAGAATAACTAGAGTGCTGTCCCTTAGATGCAAGCACAGTGAAACTTTGCCTCACATACTATGGGCCCGTCATTAGGAGGAGTCAGTCCTTGGAAAAAGACACCATCTGGGAAAAGTAGAAAGTTAATTATAAAGAAGAAAACCTCCAATTCAATGGATTGACAAAGTAACTACAATGAGCTCGAGCTTGGCTTAGATTGTAAGAATGGTGCAAGATAGGACAGGGTTTTGAATTTCTGTTCACAGGTTCTATGAATCACAGTTGACTTGACACTTGACAGAACCTAACAACATTAGTAAAGCTAGTCCTTGGCGTTCGGTCAAGTGTATGCACCGTTCTATGCTCTTCTTGTCCATTTTATGACAGGGGTGTTATTTATAGTCTACATCTTTATAGATAGTGAAGGAGACATCTTTCACCTTAAACTGTCTCTCTGCTGGTGCCTGGAGATATCACACTCAATCTTTCCAGAGTCTATGCTTTGTACAGACACTTCTCTCAAAATTTCTGTCCATAAATCAAAGAATATAGTACATGTTGGTGAGTTCTTCTGGTCAGGACAAATATCTGAACTTTTAATAAAATGAAAATAATACTTGTTCTTTAATCTTACAGGGGATTTTTATGCGAAGGTTCTAGAGGACTTAATTTATTTGATGACTAACTTCAATTTTCCATATTTATAAAGCTATAAAATAACAAAATCAATAAGAAGAGATTGTTTAAGGATTACATGATCCAAATCATTTGGATTGAGCCTTTTGAATTGGCCTACTGGGCCGACTTCATGTTTCCCTTCAAATTGTAATCACAATAATGCATGCCATTACAGCAAGTAGCTCTGTTATTCTTTTTCAATAAAATGTAAAGGAAATATTATGAAAATAACACAGTAGCCATTTATTTAATTCTATGCCTTGGGGACCCCACATATCTCAGAGTAAAACTGTACTTCATAGGATTTTCAAAATTTTAATTTTTGGAAGCAGGTAGCCAGGCCTTTCCTCCTACATAGTTCAGGGTTGACTTGAACTTCCAACTTTCAGCTAGCATATGAGTGCTTTAACCATTTGTACCACTCAGAGTCAGAAATAAGTCTTTTACTTTCAATGTTATGGAATATTAAGATGTATATTGAAAGCAAATATATTCAGATTTAATATTTATTCTTTTCCTCCTTTTATTAAATTGAGACTTAATGAAAGTTTCTAGACTTGATGTTTATTCTTGAAACATAATATTCATCAATAAGCACTGTTTGCTACCCAAACCCAAGAAAGTCACATGTTAACTTCACAAATTAATGTCATTTTTTTATCCTCAATTTCAGTTTTTTGCATTTAATTATGATCATGGATATTTTCATCCCAGTGTCTAACAGTGGTTTACTCGTGAGGAGAAAAGTATATGGAAGCATCTTTAAGTAGAAACTCATGCTATTAAAACAAAAGAAGTAGGGAGGAAAAGGAAACAAATAAAACAAAACCCTAATTGGTCAGACACAGAAGTTTTGCAAACACTGCATAGTCAAACCACTTATACTGTGTTTTGGTGAGCTATGCTGATGGGAAATTGAAAAACCCTTGGGGTAAGTGAGGGGCAGGTCTACAGATTCCTGACCTCTTAGGGAAATCACTTTAAATTCCAGATGGAACCAAAGGAGTAAATATTTGCTTCTTTGTGGTGTTTTGTTTTTTTTTTTTTGTTGTTGTTGTTGCTGTTGTTTCCTTTTGAAGGCAGCAATTGAGAGGCAGGAGAGCAGTCTTTACTTGTGTGTCTGTGAAAATCTTTCTCTCTTATATATAGAAAGAAGACTTGGAAACAATGTTCACAATTTTATGCTACCATTGAATTCAGAGGTAAACTAACTCACTACTAACTACTAAACTTTGCTTAGTAAAAGAGATTGACCTACTCATATTTTTTAAAGGAACAAATATATGGTGAGATTTTTAATTCATAATTTTGCACTTTCTAAGGGGATTTTAGAATTAGGTAGTATTTAAAAATATAAAGATACAGTTTAATGTGTTTAATGCATGGAGCTACCAGCAATGTGCACTATTGGTCTATTTATATTGCCTTTCTAATTCTAAAGTAGCTCATGTCTAAAAGGGCTATAATATTACCAAGGTTAGTGAAAATATATATATTAAACGATCCATAAGTAACAATGATTTCAGCACAAATGCTTTTCTGGGTTCGAAATACTATTATTAAGATGTAATGATATTCAACCTATCTTCAGATGATTGTATTCAAATTGAACCCAACTAATTTAGGACATTAATAAGGATATTTGGTCCTAGTTCTCTACATACCATTTTACAGATTCTTTCTGAATACATTATAATGTACCCCCTAACATTCTTTTCTCCTTGGTGTTTTAGATTGAGAAGTGAGATTACATGAGACTCTAAAAAAGATTTATGTAGGTTCATGGTATGAAGGTTGCCTTCTCTATATAATCTACAGAATATGTAGTCCAGCCTTTACTTTTTCCACAAATATCATAAAATGGAGCATGAGAGTAAGAAAATGTGCTGCTGTATTCAAATCAGGACAGAATCTTGTAATGTGAATATCTCATGAAGTGAATTTGAAGTCATAGCTAGCATTGAGTTGCTGCTGTCTCAGAATTGTTCAAGAACACTTATGTGAACACTTATGTGACTGAAGTTGTGAATTGTTGTAGTTGGTGAGAGTTTTATTTCCTTCCTAAAGTGAACTAGACTGCTAACATAGAAAACTAAGGTCAGACATCTATCCATAAAGAAAAATACAGATAAAACCCTAGGAATGTTATTTTCATTATCAAAGTAGCAACAGTATGAAAGACCTAGCATTTTGATAAGCTAATTGTGATACACTGTGGGGGACAAAAATATCACTAATGTAAAGAACTCTTCTAGACATTTAGGGAAAGAAATATGTACAAAGAGAGACAATGAACAAAAATTACTGATATAAATTTAACAATAACCCTGGGTCAAAAATACAGTGGACTAAGGAAATTAGTGAGGAGGGTAATTAAGAATTTAATTTTAATCTATTCTTTTAATTAATAACAATATTCATTTAGAAATGCACATAAATAGATGTGATAGAAGATATGCATACACGTTAAGATATACGTTATTTGACAATACATATATTTATGTGCTTACTAAGCAGAAGTGGCATCCACTTCCTAAATAGCATGCCTCTGGAAACTTTATGAACTTTGAGAAATGACAAAAGTTATAGAAAGACTTCAGGTCTTTTGTTCATAGGGTCACTATGAGTCATGCTCAACTTGATGGCAATCAACAACAACAACAGAAACAACATGTCCTTGTTGCTTGAAAAACAATTATACAAATACTAATTGTCCAAAAAAGGACGACCTTTGCTACTAATTTTGCATATATTTGTAAATGTGCAAGCTTTAGAGTTGAAACAGAACTTCTATAGTTTTTTAAAAAGTTAGTATTACAATTAATTTTGCTATTTACTATTAAAACAAATAGGAAGGAAATAGTGGGAAACAAGGATAGAGTGAGGAATTTCTGAAGTCCTAGCACCGAAGAGATACCTCAGCACCCCCAGTCACAGCTGGCATTGAGAGGATCCTAAAAGTGTACAGGGAATCTTCTAAGAGAAATTGTGACATAATAAACTACTTCCTAAACCATGAATTTAGTATTTACATCAAAATGAGTGTAAGAGTATGAGGAGAAACATATAGTGTGATTGTTAATGATAAAGTTACAATAATTTTGTTTTTAATATAATCACACCACCAGTTTTGTGTTATCAGAATGATTCTACCTATAATCAAACAGATTATATTGAATAACTAATTATTATGAAAGACCAGTTCCTTTTTCTAAAATGTTTAGTTAAAGAAAATAGAATGATATGGGTTTAACACTGATTAAAATTAAGTTTTAGATGCTCATATGATTACATGAATATTTTAAAATATATAGTAAAATTAAAAGTATATATGACAAATAGAAAAGAACAGTAAATTTTTTTTCATAATTTCATTTAACATATAGTGGGAATACTTCACCTTTTGTGAATTTATATTGTTAATTCATATTTCACAATATCAAACCACATTTACCTGAAGGAGTCAGATTTATACAAATACCTTGTTGTTAAGTGCCATCGAGTCTCTTGAGACTCATAGTGACACTACGTACAACATCCCTAAACTCTGCTGTGTCCTGTGCCAATCGCACCATCTCAGATACCCCCATCCCGATTACCCCAGTCACCGAGTCAATCCCCCTCACAAGGGGCCTTCCCCTTCTGTGCTGTCCCTCCACCCTACCAAGCATGATGTCCCTCTCCAAGGACCTGTTCCTCCTTGCAACATGTCCAAACTATGTTAGATGGAGCCTTAGAATCCTTGCCTCCAAGGAGCAGCCCGGTTTGACCCTTTCCAGGATGAATCTGGAATTTGTTTTCCTAGCAGTCCATGGTACCCTCAATACTCTTCTCCTGCACCACAGCTCAAAGTCATCAATTCTCCTTCTATCCTCCTTAGTCATTGTCCAACTCTCTGATGCATAACAAGTGATTGCAAAGACAATAGAGTGTATCAGACGCACCTTAGTCTCCAAAGAGACACCATTGCTCTTCAGTATGTTGGAAAGGTCCCTAACAGCAGACTTTCCCATGGCAATATGTCTTCTAATTTCCTGGCTACTGGTGCCGAGAGTGTTGACTGTGGAGCCAAGCAATCTGACGCTGTGAACAAATACCTTACTATTGATTATTTTGTGTACTTCTCAGTTTTTACTGTTATTTAAAAAACATTGCATTATTTTTCATATCCATCTAACTTTACATTAAGAATAACTGTTTAGAGATAAAATAACTAGCATGGATCATACAATGATTTTTATTACTTTATAAATATTTTCAATTACTATTTTAAAGTAGTATTTTAATTTGCAGTAGTTTTAGATTTACAGAGATACTGCAAGTTTATTCTAGAGAGTTCTAGTACACTCCTCACTTCTTGTTATATACCCAGTCAGAACTGACTCATACCTGACCCTCAGGCAGGGAGGGGAGATGGCCCATCCTTCTCCTGTGGAGCAGCTGGTGAATTTGAACCCCTTATATTATTGAACCCCAAAATTATAACTCCTTATTCTCTTGGCTACCAGGCCTCCTACTTTCCCAAATACTAGCACTTTGTTTACCCAGGAGTATATTTATAAACACTGAGAAACAAACATTGATGCTATTTTTAGGAACCATGGCCTTGACTACTACTCATAGTGGTATCAAGAACAGTAGATATGTCCCTTGTCCCATATGGAGCGATCTTCAAGATCTCTGTCATGTTCAAATCTGTAGTTATTGTCACATCTCATTGAAGGTCTTCCTTAATGACTAGTGATAGATTACTATTCATTAAGCTGTGAATATTATTTATAATTATCTATTTTTTCCTATACTATTTTCCCCCACTGTTCTAGGATCATTTCAAGGGAGCTCCGGTGGCCTAGTGGCAAGAAGCTGCACCACAATCCCAGAGGTATGTGGTTCAAATCCACCAGATGCTCTGCTGGAAAAGGAGGGGTAATCTCCTCCTGTACCAGTCAGATCTGATTTGACGGTGCACGGATGGATGGTGAAGAGATTGAGATTCGTCACAGCTTCGGTTTGCTTGGCTCCACAGTCAACACTCTTGGCACAAGCAGCCAGGAAATTAGAAGACGTATTGCCATGGGAAAGTCTGCTGTTAGGGACCTCTCCAACGTGCTGAAGAGCAATGGTGTCTCTTTGGAGACTAAGGTGCGTCTGATACACTCTATTGTCTTTGAAATCACTTGTTATGCATCAGAGAGTTGGACAATGACTAAGGAGGATAGAAGGAGAATTGATGACTTTGAGCTGTGGTGCTGGAGGAGAGTATTGAGGGTACCATGGACTGCTAGGAAAACAAATTCCAGATTCATCCTGGAAAGGGTCAAACCGGGCTGCTCCTTGGAGGCAAGGATTCTAAGGCTCCATCTAACATAGTTTGGACATGTTGCAAGGAGGAACAGGTCCTTGGAGAGGGACATCATGCTTGGTAGGGTGGAGGGACAGCACAGAAGGGGAAGGCCCCTTGTGAGGGGGATTGACTCGGTGACTGGGGTAATCGGGATGGGCGTATCTGAGATGGTGCGATTGGCACAGGACACAGCAGAGTTTAGGGATGTTGTACATAGGGTCGCTATGAGTTGCAAGTGACTCGATGGCAATTAACAACAACAACAACAGGATCATTTCAGGATCATACAAGTTATTATCATCAAAGGGACAACATAATATTCTCTGTTGCCTGCATTTTAAAATTAATTTGGAGGACTTTTTTTTTTACCTAAAAACAGTGACAGCCTGTTTACTTACAATTAAGCAATATTAACTTTGACAGTTATATAATTCTAGTGACAAGAAGCTGCACTGCAATCCCAGAGATAGGTTGTTTGAATCCACCAGATGCTCTGCTGGAGAAGGAGGAGCAATCCCCTCCTGTACCTGTCAGATCTGATTTGAAGGTACACACACAAAATAATAAAATGAAAAAAGGAAAAGAAAAACAAATTGCTACTCTTTAATTCCACAATAGAGAAGTGAGACTATTAATGGTTACTACGGAATCTATCTCATTTTCTTCACATAAAGAAGCTACTTATGATAGAGCTAAAACTCAGAAAACTCAAGTTCCCTGTCATCTAATGAATTCCAACTCATAGCACCAGGTTTCCAAGACAATGGAAGAAGACTGTCTACTTTTCTCCTTTGGAACCACTGGTGGGTTTCAAATCAGTAGAGATGAGCAGCCTTTGGGCTAGTGTGTGACTGCCATGCACTAAGCCATCAGCGTTCCTTTGAACTGTTGCAGACTCTTGTTTTCTGGACGACACCTTGTACCTGGACATAGAGTTAATAGTGCTGCCACAATTTCTAATTTCCTAAAACTTATGAGCTGTCTTCTGTGCAGCACTGGAGGGTCAGCTATGAGTCAGTTCCAACTCAATGGTACAAATCAACAAGCACAAAACATAAGGAAATGGTTGCTTTAAAGCAAAGAAACAAGTTATCAATCTACACAATTGTAATTTTCTCTATGTTTTATTTGTTAAATCTGTATCCCTGCTCCTTGTTACAGTGTCAGAATTCACTCAGAGCTAACCCCCTCCGGGTGTCCAGAAACAGTAAAACTGTGAGAAGAGATTACCCCTCTTTCTTCATTGTAGCAACTGGTGGATTTGAACAAGGCTCACTTTTGGATTGGCAGCACAACTTCCTACTCCCCAAGCCTCTAGGGCTCAATTCTATATAATTCCATATAACAATAACAAAATAAATATTTTATTTACAACTTTGATAAGCATACAATTATGTTAACTAGTAACTTTCTTATATATGTACAGGCAAAGATATAACCATCTTTTAAAAGCTGTCTGCCAGTATAAAATGAAGTCAAAAGTTGTAGTAATGATCTGGCTGGTATATAGCAGTGCCCTCTATGAGCAAAGCACCTGGCTTACTGAGTAATATAACAAGAAGCATAATTTACAACAGTTCATAATCATAAAATATATGTTCACATTTCCAAAGTTGAATCTTAAGATGTGAGATGATCAAGTAAGTTATATATTAACTTCTTTATAATAAAGTTGTGTAATATTGAAGTAGACATAAGTAGAAGAGTTGCTATTGATCATATTTGCCTATGATGTACAATTATTAATTCATTGATAATTATAGTCTTAAGAGGGAAACATGTTCTATTCCTTACTTATACGGTTGCTACAAGTTATATTTGTGTTGTGATTTATATGTATGTGTTAGCAACCACACCTTCGGATTATAAAGCATTTTACAGTTTCTCCATTTCTTTCCCTCAGGTGTCATATGAATAAGGGAATCATGAAGGTGGTAACCTTGAGTGGGTGAATGTAAGCAGGAGAAAGCTCTCCCTTCTTTGATGTTCTCCCTGCAAAAGAAATATCCTTGGCTTTTTTTTTTTTAAATGGTTCATCTTGAATAGACTTTCACTTTGGAGCCAAAAATCCTCAGTTTTATTCTTTGTTATTATTTTTTTTAACCCTTACTCTCTTGTGAGACATCTACAAGTAAAATAAGGATAATAATAGCTAACGGAGATGGGACCCGAGACCCTACACACTGAGTCTTTCTTTCCTTGCATTATTTGGCTTTGGTGTGGCTACCAGTTACAACACTCTGAAGTAGTATAATTATTTCACCAGCTCCTGCTTTTGTTTTAAAATCATTAATAAAATATTGATGACCTGAAACATGTTATCTACTAAGCATAGTGTTAGACATTTTTTAAAACAGACTATTATTTTTTATAAGGAATGAATTAATGACACTTAAGTTCTCAATTTGAGACTTTAAAAGAAATACGCGAGAATAGACTATAATTAACAACAAGGTGTGGTAATAAAAATGAATTTTATATGCCCTTAACGTAAATGTGATCTCATATTTAAAGAAAGCCAGTCTCTGATAAGAGATGAATTTTCCATGTAAGTTAGCGTGGTTCCTGTGCCATACCCGTTGCATGTATAAATAATACATTACTACGTCTCCCTTTCCTGAGAGCTTAGATATGCTTCCAAATTTTCCTTAAAAACTTGTTCTGCATAGGCAGTGCTGACTATTCAGAAATGGCATCTAGGACAGAAACTGCCAGCATTTTCACATATGAATATTTTCTTTCTTCCCCACTAAAACTCAGATTTTTAAAATGTATTTCATCACATTCTGTCTGATCTCTCACTCCTTCCTTCAACGACTGTCTAATTCTGTGTGCAGAACTACAGCAGAAATATGTAAAATATCTAGGCTAATGTATATACAAGCTTTTGAAATATTAAGCTAATACCATAAATTAATATGAGCAAAATATCTCTTTTTCCTAAGTTCCGATTCTACATGTTCACTGTGGCAGCTTTTCCACTGTTTGCTCAAACCATGCAAAACCAAAGCTTCATAACTGAATTTGTCCTCTTGGGACTTTCCCAGGATCCGAATGTTCAGAAAATAGTATTTGTTGTATTTTTGTTTGGCTACATAGCCACTGTTGGGGGCAATATGCTTATTGTTGTGACCATCAGCAACAGCCCGGCACTCCTCGGCTCCCCCATGTACTTCTTTCTGGCTTTCCTATCATTTCTGGATGCATGCTTTGCCTCTGTTATTGCGCCCAAGATGGTCGTGGACTCCCTCTATGAGAGGAAAACCATCACCTTTGAAGGCTGCATGATCCAGCTCTTTGCTGAACACTTCTTTGCTGGAGTGGAGGTGATCGTCCTCACTGCCATGGCCTATGACCGCTATGTGGCTATTTGCAAGCCCTTGCACTATTCCTCAATCATGAACTGGAGGCTCTGTGGCATTTTGATGGGAGTAGCCTGGGCAGGAGGTTTCTTGCATTCTATGATACAAATTCTCTTTATATTCCAGCTGCCCTTCTGTGGCCCCAATGTCATAGATCACTTCATGTGTGATTTGTACCCGTTGTTGAAACTTGCCTGCACTGACACTCACATCTTTGGCTTTTTGGTGGTTGCTAACAGTGGGTTTATCTGCATCATAAACTTCTCCTTTTTGCTGGTCTCCTACTGTGTCATCTTGCGGTCCCTCAGGTCTCACAGCTCTGAAGGCCGGAGGAAAGCTCTCTCCACCTGTGGGTCTCACATTGCTGTCGTGGTTTTGTTCTTTGTCCCGTGCATATTTGTGTATGCACGACCCCCAGCTGCTCTCTCATTTGACAAGATGGTGGCCATATTTTATACCATTCTAACTCCACTACTCAATCCTTTGATTTATACTTTTAGGAATAAGGAGGTAAAAACTGCCATCAAGAAGTTGTGGAGTAAATTGCTGGTAGTTTCTGATGAAAATTAAAACATTCATTTTATATATATATGTATATATAACAGAAAACTTCATGATCTTCAAAAGTGCATCAAATGGAATCACTGTTGCTCTCCAGGAGAAAGATGCTCCATTCTCTGCTCCCATGCAGATTATACCTTTGAAAAGGCTACAATTCAGTCCTACTCTGTCCTACAGAATCATTTTGTGCAGGAATTGACAAGACACCAATAGGCATTGGTCTAAGTCAATCTAATAAAAAAATTCACAAGCAGTTCTCAAGGAAGGCAGAAGCAAGGTTATTCTCAGAAACTCAGCTACAAGTATTTCTGAGATTCACAACTCCCTCCTTTAACCTGAATCCACTCCTGTCTGCTATAGTTCTAATTCACTTGATCATTTTCTTGAGAGACAAATCCTGATTAGCCACTTTTTTGCATGTGGCTGACAGTTCCCTTGAAGCCTGTTGATCACTC
Source organism: Elephantulus edwardii (assembly GCF_000299155.1). Lineage (NCBI taxonomy): Eukaryota > Metazoa > Chordata > Mammalia > Macroscelidea > Macroscelididae > Elephantulus > Elephantulus edwardii. The sequence goes on along the minus strand of NW_006400181.1, from coordinate 387,928 downwards.
CGCAGCAATCATCTGTCAGAGAAGAATGGAAGTAGATTTCATAAAGGACCATTGATAAGTATCCTTCTTTTGATGTCCATCAAAAAGGATACCTCTAGAGAGATCACTATTATGACAAAACCAGTAACAAAGTTACAGCTATAATAAATGAGCTGACTACCACCGGACCAATTGGCAGCATCAGGATGGATGTTGAAGAAATTGAGATTGTACACAGCTTTAGTCAGCTTGACTCCACAATCAACACTCTTGCCACAAGCAGCCAGGAAATTAAAAGACGTATTGAGATGAGAAAGTCTGCTGTTTGGGACCTCCCTAAAGTACTCAAGAGCAATGGTGTGTCTCTGGAGACTAAGGTGTGTCTGGTACAGGCCATGGTCTTTGCAATCACTTGTTATGCATCAGAGAGCTGGACAATGACCAGGGAGGACAAAAGGAAAGTTGATGCTTTTGAGCTTTGGTGTTGGAGAAGAGTGCTGAGGGTGTCATGGACTGCTAAGAAAACAGATTCATCCTGGAGAGGGTTAAACCAGGCTGCTCCTTGGAGGAAAGGATTCTGAGACTTCGTCTGACGTACTTTGGGCATGTTGTAAGGTGAGACCGGTCCTTAAAGAAAGACATCATGCTTAGGAGGGTGGAGGGCAGGCAGAGGAGTGGAAGGCCCTCTGAGATGGATTGATTTAGTGACTGGGGCAATTGGGATGAGTGTGTCGGAGACAGTGAGATTGGCACAGGACAGGGCAGAGTTGAGAGCTGTTGTACATAGGGTCGCTATGAGTTGCAAGCGACTCGATGGCACATAACAACAACGACAACAGAGTGAGTAGGAAGTGGGGGTAACAGAGTTTAAAAAAAGCAGATTTCAAAAGAAGCTTATATGAAATTAATGATTTCAGTTTTTGTTTTATATTGTTTTGACTTTGTCTACCTATGTAGAAATAATGCTATTCATAAAATGGCCAATAAAGAAATAATCTACATTTTTACAAAGTGAACTCTTTCTATATCATTTTTCCATAGCACTTATCATGTTCTAACTGGGTAAATGGCTATATACTAGTTGATATGAGTTTATCACACTAAATAAATTTAAATTTATGGGCAAAAGTAACTAATTGACATGTTTGATTGCAAAATGAAGGTAGTTATTACTGAGATCAGCTCTTGATATTGAAAATAACTACTGAAAATACTTTTATAATAACATAGAAAAATACATTCCAAATAAATTCTATACTCTATTTCCCCCAAATTTAATGAAACTATACTAAAAAAGTTTTACCTACTACTATCTTTTTCTCACTCACCATCCCATATTCTGTTCTAGGAAAAATTGATGATTGTTTTATAGACTTGAATTGTGTTCTGAAGTAATTTTTATTCAGTAAAATTGTTGCTTAATTAAATTTTACATTGAATTAATATATTAAAGAGTTTTGGGATCTTTATAAACCTCACTTTCCTAATATATACATTTAACCCAGTCACAAAAGGACAAATATTACATGATGCCACTGTTGTAGAATGGGACTAACCTTGGGGTTGGGGAGAGACTGAGTAAGATGGGTTCAATAATGTATACTGCACTGAAACAGAGGAGGGAGAGAACCGTTTAAAAGAGAGATATAACTGGGTATTTCTGTCATCACAGGCTAGACCGAGGGCTACATGGTGGAGGGGACCTGGGGGAGGGTTTGTAAAACAATGAAGGAATCTTTTCTTTTACTTTTCCATAATTTTTGGACTCATGTGCTTATAACTTGTTAGTCAAATTTGTGTCTTCTAGGTTGCAACACCCCCATGATACATCTTCAAGGATATGTACATGTACAGCCAAGCACAATCAATAAGAGTGCATCTAAATTCCAAAATCAATCTCCATAATAGTCTATGTGTTTCCTACTGCCAAAGGGGCCCTTTAGAGTAGTGAGAGAAGATCTTCACCCTGAAACCCACAGCGTCCCTTTTCAGCAGGAAGTAGCTAAGAGAATATGCCATCCCCTTTTCCTTATGACTCAGGGTGAAGTCTCTCTCAGGGAGGAGTGATAGGGAATGGCAAAGGACACACTGACAAAGAAGATTAATCAGAACTGGCTTTGACAAGCACTGTGGCATTTGGACAAGAGCAAACTGGGAGGAGGGTAGAGAGAATAGTGCAACAATGAATGAGTGGAAGCCCTAAGTCTCTGTAAATGTTTATGAAAATTAATAAAATATAATTATAGAAAAAAAAATAAAGTTTTACCTCCAAAAAAAAATATATACATTTAAATGACGAGGGGTTTCTGTCATACCAATTGCAAGGTTGACAGCCTAGGGATAAGGAGCTGTGCTGCCAACCCAAAAACTTGAGGTTCGAAACCATCAACTACTCTGCCAGTTTTAGCAGAGAGTACTCACACCTAGACTTTTTAAATTTTTCTGCATAAAATCTTGGACTCATAAGTAGTTCCTTGAGTAAATGTCTATGATCAAATTGTGGGTATTACCATTACAAATAATCCCCAGAAGACTGTTGTCATTAGCTGTGCTGAAGCTGTCCTCTTTTCACATTGACCTAACATGGAATCTCACCATCGTAATCCATAGGGTTTTCATGGAATGATTTTCAGAAATAGATGGCCGACCTTTTCTTCTTAGTTTATCTTACTCTGGAAGTTCTGTTGAAGCCATCATTGCATCATGCAAGCCTCCAGTGGTAAATGTCTGGTGCATACACAACTGTTGTAATGACAGGAATGAACTAAGTCTCCCACACAGAAGCGAAGACCTATACCACTGAACCACTAGTAAATCAGAACTATAGTGTTGTAGAGTCTACCATTGCTCCAATTGCCAAATTAACACTTGTTTTTTATAGGCAAACAAGTTCTCATTTATATGCTTCTATATCAACTATAATCATGAAAGTGAATAGCATCCGTGTGATTGATGATTGATGTTGGTCTCTTTGGGTTTGTGGAGCATGCTGTGAAGGAGAGACAGTCTTTGTAGTCTTCTTGTAACTTCTCTTCTTTGTCGTCTACCTTGTAACTCTTGACGAATTTACAGTTTGTAACTGCCATCAATTGCAATCAGATGTTAGAAGTCCCCATGTTCTTCTTCCTTTTTTGTTTATATTTTGCTGATGCCTGTGTCTCAACAGTCACAGATCCTAGTTTGATTATAGATTCTGTATAAGAGAAAGAAGTTCATCTCTTAAAAGGTTCATGTTGAAAAGAGAACTGTCAGGAGATTCAACAGGGTTTAGAAGAGGGCATGGACCAGAGATATCATTGTTGCTATCATATAAATCCTGACTGACAGCAGAAAATTTGTGTTTATTTGTATTTTATTGACTATGAAAAAATATTTCCTTTATGGATTATAACAAACTATGGCTAATTATTGAGAAAAATGAAGCTCTCAGAACACTTAATTATGCTCATACAAAACCCATATCTAGAACAAGAAGCTATAATCCAAGCAAAACAAGAAAACACTACATGGTTTAAAATCAGGAAAGGTGTGCATCAGAGTTGTATAATTTCTCTGTAACTATTCAAACTGTATGCTGAGCAAATCATTTGAGACCCTGGACTCTATGATGTAAACTGTCACCTCAGCTTTGGAGTAAGGCTCGTCAAAAATCTGTGTTATAGATGACACAACCTTGCATGCTGAAAGTGAGGAGGACTCGAACAGCTTTCTGCAGAAGATCAAAGAATACGGCCATCAATATGGACTGAATCTCAGTGTCAAGAAAACAAAAATCCTCACCACTGGACCAGTCTATAACACGATAGATTGAGAAAAGACTAAAATTGTTAATTTTTTTCTTTCTTAGATCCACAATGAACAGCTTTGTTAATAGCAGTCCATAGGAGATCAAGAAATGTATTGCATTTGGTAAGTCTGCTGAGAGAGACATCTCCAAAGTACTGAGGAGAAATGATGTTCTTTTGAAGACTAAGATGCACCTGATTCAAACCATCTTTCAATCACTTGTTATGCATGTGGACGATGGACAATGAATAAGGATAACAGAAGAACTGATGCCTTTGAGCTGTGGTGTTGGAGAAAAGTGCTATCTATTCGATGGACTTCCAGAAGAACAAACAGATATGTCTTAGGCAGCCTTCCACTTAATTAAATTGTTTTGTTATTGTTTTAATGTCCTCTTTATGTTGAATGTTCCTAGCTTTCTTTTTTCATACACTTTGTAAAGTCTGGTTTTCATTAAGCTGTGGCCAGTATTTGCTACTAGGATGGAAATACATTATCATACTTGGTAGAATAGCACTATCCTTGGGCCTCTCCCTTCCTGTGAAGCAGTGCTGGACTTTATGGAGTTTAATTCTTCAGTGGCACATGATAACAGGACCAATGCCTTTAAATGACTGGAACAAGAAAGAGTAGACCTAAACCACTTGACCAATTGCCGAGAGAAAAAAGGGAAAATGCTAGTAACATTGAGGAATGTTGAAAAGTCCATTTACAGAGAAGCAAGAATAGCATTTCTCATTAAAACTACCACAGTGATTGACTAGTTGTGAGTATGCTATTGGAAACAGGGGAAGTTGGGAGTTAGGTGGTGGGCAGTCCCAATGCCTTGCCTACAGCAGAGTGCCAACCAGCCCCGAGTGCTAAATTCAAGTGTAATGTGTGTGCTTGTGCGTGGTGTCCTTTATGGACCCACATATATTGTATTTGTTAATGATAAGTCTTTCACAGAATCCTACAACCACTCCTGGGTTGAGTTTTAGATCTCAGTACATCAGCCAGGAAGAGCTAAAACACAAGGGTACTGAAGTCTACTGGGATTCGATTCATACTATCCAGAGAAAAGAAGTCGAGGAGCATCTGCATTTTCATTGTTTATCAGAATTGTATCTCATTTGGATGTGTATTACTTTGGTTAGAATGTGTTCTTTGTAAATCCATGTGTACTGAAATTCTTCTGTAACTTTGGATTAAAAGATACATATGGTCTTTCTGTTTGTTTGATTTATTTTAACTACTTTCTTTCCTTTGTAGACCAGCTGATGGTACGGTTCCATCTTTCTGACCTCAGCATCCAACCTTTTTGAGTACATTTTTTTGTTGTTTCCAATATTGTTATTTTAAATTGTGGTTGAAGCAATAGAAAATTGAAATATGGATTGTGCATGACTGTGTCTTGAGTGTAAAAAATATTGCAGTTTGAAACTTGGACCTAAAGTATTGCCAATAAAAATGACAAACATTTAAAAAAAAAAAGAAAAAGAAAAAAGAAACAGTGGAGCCAGAGTGCTCCTTGGCAGCAAGGACAGGCAAGGTTTGTCTCCCATACTTTAGGCATGTTGCTATGAGAAGCTAATCCCTGGAAAGGGACTTTACACTGTGGAATTGAAACAGTGACAGCAGCAGTGGGCCCAAGTATGTCAGAGGTGATGAGGACGGCATATGTTATTCATAGGGTCACTATGAAGCAGGAGTGACATCCAATTCCTAAACAACTTGCCTCTGGAAACTCTATGAACTTTGAGAAATGTTGATAGTTGTTTAGGGGATTCAGCCTTTTGTTCATAGGGTTGCTATGAGTCATGCTCGACTTGAAGGCAATCAACAACAACAACAACAACAACAACAAGGGTCAGTATGTGTCCTACAGCACCTACTATATGTGCCAATAGCCCCTAACAAGAAAAACAACATGAGTGAGGTTTTTCAGTTCATTTTGGGGTGCATGGAGATCTTTGTGCTCATACCTCTGTCCTTTGATTGCTATGTGGCCATTTGTAAACCCCTGCAATACGTACCTTTCATGACCTAGCATGTCTATGTTATATTGTTTAAATTTGCCTAGTTAGGATCTTGTATTCATTCATCAGGACAGATTTTCTTGATTTTAAACTTACCCTTCTGTGGTTTCAGAGTTACTGGTCATCCTCTCTGTGATGTGCAACCTTTGTTGAAACTTGCATGTATGGATATTTGTGTCATAAGTCTACTAATGGTCTCGAACACTGGAACTATATGAGTGCCATGGTTCTGATTATTTCTTTTATTTCCATTTTATAGTCTGTAAAACAAGATTGTGGAAGGTAGAAACACAGCCCTCTCCACCAGTGCTTCTCACACTATCAATGCCATTTTATTCTTTGCTCCATACATACTCACATACTCTCGTCTGCAATCTCTTTTCCAGTGGGCAAAGCGGTAACTGCATTTTATACTAGTGGAGCACCCTTACTCAACCCTCTGACTTACACCATGAGGAATGTAGATGTAAAAAAAAAAAAGACATGACAAAGTAGGGGTGCAACCAGAGGCAACTTAAAAGTATAAAGAATCGAAAACCCCAATTGTTAATTCTTTAAGAATTTAAATTAAATTTATTTGACAAATAAGAAATGATAGTGTTCTCATACTTTTATGGACAATAGAAGCCTCATGCAGAAATATTTCTGGAGATTGGTAGTTGTTGTTATTTTTATGTGCCGTCGATGCACCTGCGACTCATAGCAACCCTATGCTTAATAGCCGTAAACTCTGCACTATAATTGCCAATCTTATTGTCTCTGACACACCGATCCTCGTTACCCCAGTCACTGAATCAGTCCATCTCATCAAGAGTCTTTCTCTCCTGTGCTGTCCCTCCACCCCACCAAGCATGAGGTCCCTCTCCAAGGACTGGTCCTGCCTTGCAACATGTCCGAAATATGTCAGAGGAAGCTTCAGAATCCTTGGCTTCAAGGAGCAGCCTGGTCTCACCCTCTCTAGGATAAACCTGTTTGTTCTCCTAGCAGTCCATGTTTTATATTCAATACTCTTCTCCAGCACCACAGCTCAAAGGCATCAACTCTCTTTCTATCACCCCTATTTATTGTCTAGCTCTTTGATACATAGCAAGTAACTGCAAAGACCATGACCTATATCAGGCACACCTTAGTCTCTAGACTGGAATCATTGCTCTACAGTACTTTGGAGAAATCTCTGACAGCAGGCTTTCCCAATGCAATTAGTCTTTTAATTTCTTGACTGTTGATACTAAGAGTGTTGATTGCAGAGCTAAGCAAACTGAAGCTGTAAACAATCTCAATCTCTTCACCGTCTATCATGATGCTGCCAATCGGCCGAGTGGTGAGAATCTTTGTTTTCATGAAGTTGAACTTCAATCCATATTGAAGGCGGTAGTCCTTGACACTCTGCAATAAGGGCTTCTGGTCCTCCTCAGTTTCAGCAAGCAGGTTGTGTCATCTGTGTTTCAAAGATAGTTGATGAGTCTATCTCCAACTCTGATGCCACATTCCTCCTCATAGAGCCCTGCCTCCCAGACTATCTGTTCAGCATATACATTGAAAAGATATGGCGATAGGACACATCCTTGACACATGCCCTTCCCAATTTTGCAGTGTTTCCTTGCTCTGTTCTGATGACTGCTTCTTGGTCCAAGTATAGGTTTTGCATAAGAACAATCAAGTGTTCTGGAATTCTCATTCTTCTCAGAGTTAGCTAAAGTTTATTGTGATCCATACAGTCAAATGCCTTTGGATAGTCAATGAAGCACAGATAGACATTCCTCTGGTACTCTCTGCTTTCAGCCAAGATCCATCTGACATTTGGTATAATATCACTAGTACCACGACTTCTTCTAAATCCAGCCTGCACTTCCGGCATTTCTCTCTTGATATGCTGTTCCAGTCATTTTTGGATAATCTTCAGCAGAATCTAGCTTGCATGTGATATCAATGATACTGTTTGATAATTTCTACACTCTGTTGTATCACCTTTCTTTGGAATGGGAACAAATAGAGATCTCTTCCACTCAGTTGGCCAGATGGTTGTCCTCCAGATTTCTTGGCACAACTTGGTGAGCACATCCAAAGCAGCCTCTGTTTGTTGAAATATGTCAATTGATATGCCATCAATTCCTGGGGCCTTGTTTTTTTGCCAATTCTTTCAGAGCAGCTTGAACTTCTTCCTTCATCACCATAGGCTCTTGCTCATATGTTGTTTCATGAAATTCTTCTCTGTCTACCAATTGCTTTTGGCACAATGCCTCTGTACACTTGTTCCATCTTCTTTTAGTGTTCCCTGGATCATTTCATATTCTGTCCCAGATAATGTAATGACATCTACATGGAGCATTTGCTTGCCATTTAAAAGGATTTTACTGCAAAAGACAAAGCTTTGTTAATGTCTAGGGGTCTGTATCTCAATGTGAGTATGAAAATGTGCTTTCCCCTTATAACCTGATATATGGATAAAGTAGGTCATTAAATGTGGATACTTGGTGACTGAACTTAAAGGTGTCTTTTAATAGGCATGAATGAGGGTCTCTGAGGACACAAACCTAGCTGTTGACAACCTTGTCTGAAATTAATTGGCCCCTTGATTTGATATATTCACTGAGAAGATCTTAAAGGGTTGGGTGGCAAAGTATGCAGTCCTCGTCCCTGGAGGGGGAATGCCATCGTGGGCATTTAGGAACGTTTATAAAATTCCTATAAATATCTGATGGTAGAAGACATAATAAATTTGTGTTTTGTGCCAGGGTGTGTTTTGAGGTTGGTACAATTTAAAAAAATCTCTACATAGTTTGACTTTTTCTTCCTTTGAAATTTTAGGACCACAGTTTAGAAACTTTTATTTCATTTCTTCTCACTAATATTACAGAACTTTTTGCATAGTCTAATCTAGACCTTAAAGGAAGGTTTGCTATCTCTGAAGCTTATTCTCTCCCTACAACTCTTGCAACAGAAAGTGGATGAAGACTGTGGACATGGCACTGCACATGATTAATCTTCAGAGTACACCAGAATTCAAAAAGAGAAGATTATGAGTTCTTTATTGAAAAACATCTCTTTGCTTACAAGATAAAAGAGGTACGTGTTGAAACTTGGCTGAAATATTTCCTTCCCTTGGTTTCAATTTCAGGGCTGTTTCTACATCAGTTTGCAGCACTGTCATATATTTTTTTTAAGGTAGGGGTTTACCATTATCTAGTTCTGTTTCTCATGAAATTTGAGGTTTCAGAAATATTTTTAACACTGTCATGAAAAGAGTCTGGTATTTCAGGACCTTTCAGTTTTCTCTGGCTTTTGCTTATTGCAACCTTTCCTCTGAAGCCAATTCTGGTGTAAGAAAAGAAGAAAGGATAGCAGTGAAACAAACTTCTTTGGCACCAAAACCAACTTGACAAAGTATCCTACTTCCAGACTCCTTATTTGCAAGATTTAAGTTAAGGAAAAATATGACAATGTACAAATGAACACAAATGTCCAGTGTCCAGGTCCTGCTGTCACTTCTGCACATTGCTAATAATCACGATTTACTTCTGAAGCAGGATTACAGAAGAATAAATGGACCACTGAGGAGGAAGAAGAAAACTCCTTAGATGAACTATGTAATCTCTATGTGGAGAGTCTGGTTTAACCTTGCTTGGTCTTTGAGTTCTTCTGTCTCATCTGCTTTTGAGCTGTCTGCTGCCATGCTCACTGGAAAGCCAGCTGTGAGTTTGTTCTGAGTTGATTGCTCACAACAATAGCAATGAGATGTCATTAAAATGACTTTATTTTTCCACAGATTTCCCCCCATTATCTCTAATCCTTTAAGCCTCTTCTCATTACTATTTTTTTTTTTTCAAATAGTCATGTAAATTTTGATGTCTTTTTTTTTTTTTTACCTTATTCAGTTTTCATCAGGAAGCAAGCATGGTGCTTGCTTTCTTTGTTCATGGTCCCTGGGCTTTGCCTGAGCTCCACTTGACTAGCTGAGGTCTGATGTTTTACGTGGCAATGTGGAGTGAAGCCTTAGTGAGAGCTTACCGCAGGGTAAGAGGACTTGGATTTAGTTTCTTTATCCTTTCTGCTTTATGTTAAACTCTGCCTTTGAACTTAAATCAAAGTGCACAAAACAGAGTAAGGCCATCTTTTCTTGCCTACCTCATAAGATATTATATAATATATGAGCAATATCTATTACAGAAAAAATACATTAGAATATTATCAGGGATTAGAGGATTCAATAAACAAATCATTGCTTTTGGGAAAATTCATAAAAGCTCTGAGGAGATGACGTTTTACCTGGACAGTTTAACTTCTCCACAGGCAGAAATGCAAAGTACACGTTGTAGCAAAGATAAAACTGTTCAGCTGCTATTAGATGTGGAAAGAACCAGAAAAGGAAATGATCTGAGAGTGTTAATGAGGACCAGCAAGTGTCAGGCTTGGTTAGAGCACAAAGTGAAAACCAGAATTCTGCATTATGGTACAGAATTACAAGCTTAAAAGTCATGGTGCTCAAGCAGTCATTAGAGTTTAAGAATCGTAGCTCTGAAAGCTTAGTGGCAACGAACTATGCTGCCTTTCCAAAGGCACATAGTTCGAATCCACTCATTGCTCCATAGGAGAAGAGTGAACAATCTTCTGTTGTGTCATTGACAGCCTCTGAAAATGCACTGGAAGGTCAGCTATAGACTGGTTCTGATTCTGTAGTGCATAACAACAATAGCAGTACTTATTTTCTTTACTTTCTGACCCAGCACACTTTTAAATGACCACTTTGTTTTTTTCAAGTAATGATAAGTGGGTATTAAAAGGTTATGTGGAGAAAGAATGATGAGAGAAGGGAATGGCAGAGTTTATGTTCTTCTTTCCTGTTTAGAGACATCAACTACATATATCAATTAAACTCTGTGTGGAGACACTTAAAGAATTGAAAACTAGCCATGTATTACATCCTGGTCTGATTTTTTTATATGTAAGATAATCATTCTCACAAGGAAAACTTAAACAGATGTAAAAATACATATAATTATTTCTTATTTCACCAAGTGACGTGAGATATTTTCTGTAAAATTGAATGACTTTTAGAGAGTGTGCAAAAAGATTAAATTTGGAAGGAGTTTCTTTAAAACTCTTTCAATAGAAATAATGATATGCAAACTTAGATATGAAATCTAGACGTAATTATAATCCACTTCTCTGGCCTCCCCAATTTTTTACTCCAACAGAGAATCAGCCCTTCTTTCTTTGAGAATGGAAATGAATAATCTAAAACCACTCACTATTCAATCATATTTGGGATGTCTGCAAGGCTAATCTTTATTGTTTGCAGGCTTCAAAGAAGGGAAAGAAATTAATCTTTGCATATTAGGACCTAAAGAAACAAAAAAAATTGAAAACTATTTTTGTAGTTGTTCTTGTTGGGGCTACAGAGTAAGGGTGGGTGTTAGTTTAAAGATGAATTTGTGTCTGACCCAGACCATGATATTTTCAGTTGCCTTCTATGCATATGAAAGTTAGAAAGTGCATGTAGAAGACCATGGAAGAATGGAGAACTTTGAATAGTGGTGTTGGTGATGAGTATTGACTGTCTCATGCACTGATAGTATAACAAATAAATCTGAGAAATGAAGCAAACATGGCTTAGTGAAAAAGGATGGTAAGACTTGGTTTCCCATGTTTCGGGTATGTTATCAAGAGGAGTCAATCATTTGAAAAGGACCTAGTGCTTGGAAAGAGAGTCAGCAAAAGATAGGAAATCCTCCTTGAAAGAGATTAACGCAGTAACTACATCAATGGGCTTATAGCAGAGCAGAGATGGGAAGGATGGCACTGATCTATTGCACATAGGGTTGGTATAAATTGGAGGTGACTTGAAGGTACCTCATAAAAATCAATGGTCCATCCAGGCCACCAGATGCTGCACATGCACACACCATAACCTAAAGGTTGTAGATGTGAATCC
>NW_006400181.1:372731-375293 GCF_000299155.1 Elephantulus edwardii | reverse complement strand
TTTAATGAACGTTTACAGAAACTTAGTGTTTGCAGTCATTCATTGTTGCACTTTTCTCCCTACCCACCCCTGCCCCCAATTCACTCGTCTCCTTAAAAAGAAAAAGAACTCTTCATGTCAGATATTTTTAAAGACAATTTTATTTCAATTGTGATTTTAGTGAACAGATACAGAGAAGTTAAGATTTTTCATTCGTTCATTGGTGCACAGTTTATGCCTTCCCCCTTCCTTTCCAACCTCCCCTCCCTCCAGTCTGTTTTATGATATATCTCTTATGCTGGGCTTTTTTTGTATGCATAATGCCTGATCATCTATTCAGTTTAGACAGCTCTTTCTTTCATCTGTTCCAATGCAGTGGCCTTTACCTATCCACTCTTATCTCCTCCCAACCCCCATGTCAGACCTGCTTTAGAACAGTGGTGCTATGCAGTATTTGTCCTTTTGTGACTGAGATATTTCATTCAGCAAATGTGCTCCAGGATTGCCATGCTATGTAATTTTTTACAAGTTTATTGCTTTTTATTCCTTTGTTTTGCATGCCAAACTTTTCACAACCAATAACTTATATTATTTCTTATTTCCTCTCATCATAGCCCCTTTGTATTGATACTAGCAAAACTTTTTGTTAATTTTGTTTCTATTCTTTTTAGAAAAGAACTGTCAATCCTAGTTTCTGACTATTATAAGAAAACCACTGTGCTACAACAAAGAGCAGAAGAAGATTATGAACACGGTACATAATTAAGCTTTGTAATTCTGTTGTAAATAGGGTTGCTATGATCAAAGCTGACTCAATGGTATCTAACAACATTGTCATCCACAGCGTTGATATGATTTCATCAATTCAACAAAGGGACTTTATACAATAGTAGAACTTTATTATAGGTTTTTGTTGTTAAGTGCCAATGAGTTGTGTGTAACTCATAGCAACCTTAGGAACAATAGAACTCTGGCCTATCTTGCACCATCCCTATAATTTTTTAGCCCATTGACACAGACACTGTATCAACCTAGCCCACTGAGGATCTTCCTCTCCTTTGCTGACTCTCTGTTTTTTAAGAGTGATGTCCTTTCCTATGGAATAACCTAGCAACATGTTTAAAATATGTTAAGTTGAAGCTTCACCATCTTTGCATCCAAGCAATTTTCTGGTTTCACTTTCTCCAAGAGTTATCTGTTCTTTTGGCAGTCTATGGGATACTCAGCACTCTGCACCCTCTATGAGGTGGATTGATCCAGTGACAGGGGTAATGAGGATGTGAGTGTCAGAGACAGTGCGATTGGCACAGGGCAGAACAGAGTTTAGGGTTGTTGTACATAGGGTCGCTATGAGTCGCAAGCGACTCGACGGCGCACAACAACAACAACAACAACATTCCTATTCATTGTTCAGCTCTCAGATGCACAGCAGGTGATTGGAAAGACAGTAGCTTGAATCAAGCACACCTTGGTCTTAGACTAACATTGCGCTTCAGTATTTTGGAGAGATGTCTGACAGTCGACCTTCCTATTGCTATACTCCTGATCTTCTGACTATTATAGGTAGACAGAGAACTTCATTTAACACTTTATTTTTAAAATTGGAAAATATCTTTTACAAACTCAGTATGGCTAATTGTAAGGAAAATAACTTATATAATGTATATAATAATTAAAAATCAAATTATTTAACTGCTATACATATCTTAAAAGGCACATGACTTTGTGATTTATTATAGATGAAGAAAATAAAGCACAGAGACATCAAGGATCTTGTTAAGTGCAACACCTCTGATGACCAATGGAATGAGGTTGGAATCTAGGCAACATGGCTTCAAACTAATGTTCAGAAGTATGTACTAACTTCTCCATTTCAAGTCTTGAAAGTTTGCACCTGATAACATGTGGTTTGGAACTCAACTCTCCCCAGTAAAAAAATACAGCACACTCCTTACTTTATTTTGAATTTTTCACTGTCCCATCTGTCCTTGAGGAATTTGTTCTCTTCTGTCTGTATGTGTCTTCTACTCTTTTGCTAAGTAGCACATAATAGGCTGAATTATTGATGATCTTCATATGAAACTTCTAGGTGTTTGATGGAGAACTTTAGATAACAAATGATAGATAGATAGATAGATAGATAGATAGATAGATAGATAGATAGATATTTCATATATATCTACACAGAGAGAGAGAGGGGGAAAGAAAATTTTAGATAACAAATGTCTATCTCTTTCATCTATATCTCTAGTTCTCTCTATCTCTATCACTATCACCTCTATCTCTATCTCTAGCTCTAGCTCTGTCTGTCTCTCTCTATCTCTAGCTCTATCTATTTCTATCTCTGTCTCAGCTCTGGTAACTTAGTGGTAAGAAGTTTTTCTGTAAACACAAAAGCACAGGGTTCAAATCCACCCACTTCCATGTAGGATGAAAATGGACCATCTTCTCCTGTGTGATTCACTGTCTCTGAAAACCCACTAGAGGGACATCTTTGGATAAGTTCCAACTTAATGGCCAGCAACAACAACAATATAATATATAGAGGATTGAACAGATCATGAACTGCCAAGAGAACAAACA
>NW_006400181.1:369516-372301 GCF_000299155.1 Elephantulus edwardii | reverse complement strand
TCTTCAGCAATTTTGGAGAGATCTTTGACAGCCGACTTTCCTAATGCTATACTCCTGATCTTCCGAGATCACCTGAGGTCTGATAGATAGATAGATAGATAGATAGATAGATAGATAGATAGATAGATAGATAAATGGATGATAGAAAAACAGAGATAAAATCTAGTGATTTGACTTTCACTGTAATCCCAAAGGTGGGCAGTTCAAATCCATTTGCTGATGCTCCATGGGAGAAATATGAGCAGTCTCCTCCATTGTGATTTACTGCCCCTAAAAACCTGTTGGAGGATCAGGTACGAGTCAATTCCTACTTGATGATACACAACAAAAACCATTGATTGATTGACTGATTGATTGATATGTACTTGATACCCAACAGTACTTAGTTTATAGGAATATTAGAAATACAGAAAATTAGAAATATATGCAGATTAAATTCAGATACGAAAGCTCAGTCTTGAAGCTGAGTAAGACTGAGTCAAGAGATAAAGAGAAAAATAGAATGATTTCTCTCCATGATACTAAACTACAGTATTATTATGGATTAAATTAGGATTTAAAAAATATGTACTGTATATCCTAACTTCAAGGAGACTTAGTGGCATAGTAGTTAGACTATTAATGAAAGAAATAACAGTCAAATCTACCAGATCCCCTATAGCAGAAATATGAGGTAAGAATTTGATAGAAATTTGCTGTGAGTTGGATTCTGCTCAGTGGCATCGAGTTTGAGTTTGGATAATGTAATCTCTGTGCCTGTGGTCATAATCTACACGAATCTGTTGTTTTTAGTTATCTTGATGTTATCCAGATATTTGTTATGTAAGAACATCAGTAAAGCTGACATCTTGACAACCAGAGCTATAGGTCTAAAATGCATAAGAGCAAGGATGTTCTTTTAAAGATTAAGGTGCACCTGTCCCAAGTCATATTAAATTCAGTCATTTCATCTACACAGAGAAGTTGAGCAATGAATAAGGAATAAAGTGCACAAGAGCAAGGATTTCCTTTTAAAGGTTAAGGTGCACCTGACCGAAGTCAAAGTATATCCACTTATCTATACCAAGAAGTTGAAAAATGAATAAGGAATACTAAGAAGATTGATGCCAGGAAATCTGGAGGACAGCCAGCTGGCCAACTGACTGGAAGAGATTGATATTTGTTCCCATTCCAAAGAAAAGTACCCCCATAGAGTGCAGAAATTTTCAAACAATATCATTGATATCACATGCAAGCAAGATTCTGCTGAAAATTATCCAAAAACATTTGGAAAAATATGTCAACAGAGAACTGCCTGATGTGCAGGCTGGATTTAGAAGAGGTTGTGGTCCTAGGGATAGTAGAGCTAATGTAAGTTGGATCTTGGCAGAAAGCAGAGAATACCAGAAGAATGTCTATCTGTGCTTCATTGACTATGCAAAGGCTTTTGACTGTGTGGATCACAACAAGCTGTGGCTGACTCTGGGAAGAATGGGAATCCCAGAACATTTGATCATGCCAGTTGACTGCTTTTCCGGCAATGTGTTTGACATGCAGGTTTGCTCTGTCCCCGGAGTGAGGCTAGCCAGCCTGGGCCTAGGGT
Organism: Elephantulus edwardii; assembly: GCF_000299155.1. Classification (NCBI taxonomy): domain Eukaryota; kingdom Metazoa; phylum Chordata; class Mammalia; order Macroscelidea; family Macroscelididae; genus Elephantulus; species Elephantulus edwardii. The sequence goes on along the minus strand of NW_006400181.1, from coordinate 370,719 downwards.
TTGAACCAGTAGGCGGCCTTAAGCCCAAGGCAGCTGGGAGAGAAGCGGCCATGTTGTTCCTGGTTTGGCTGGCTCCTCCCAGGCTCTTGAGAAGCTCTCCTTGCCAGAGGGAAGGAGCATGGTGGTGTGAGCGCAGGAATCATGGCAAGCTTTTGGAGTCAACTGCTTTTCCAGGAATGTGTTTGACGTGCAGGTTTGCTCTGTCCCCGGAGTGAGGCTAGCCAGCCTGGGCCTAGGGCTTGAACCAGGAGGTGGCCTTAAGCCCAAAGGCAGCTGGGAAGGAAGCAGCCATGTTGTTCAAATTGTCTTCCTGTCAAACATTCTTCTAGGTGGTATAGCACTGGACTGTGCGTTGCTGTACAGAGGTAACTCATGGTTGCTGTGTTGCTGAATCCTGTGACAGTGATGTGCCAGTCATGGTAATGGGTACCCATGGTGGACAGTGTTGGCTGAAGCTTCCCGACTAAATCAAGCCTGGAACCAGGAGCGGCATCCACTTCCGAAATGGCTTGCATCCGGAAAGTCTATGTACGAACAGTGCTCAGGCTGTTCATTCATAGGGTCGTTATGAGTTGTCTACGACTCAATGGCATCAAACAACAACAACAACAGTGTGAAACCTATACTTGAACCAGGAGGCAGTCGTCAGAAAAGAGCAGGGAGACACTGGATGGTTCAAAATCAAGAAGGGGGTCTGTCAGGGAAGTATTTTGTCTCCATACCTTTTCAATCTGTATGCATAACAGATCATCTGAGACGCTGGGCTGTATAAGAAGAATGTGGCATCAGGATTGGTGGAAGAATCGTCAACAACCGGCTTTATGCAGATGACACAACCCTGCTTGCTGAAACTGAGGAGGACCTGAAGCGCTTCCTGCAGAAGGTCAAGGACTGCAGTCTTCGATATGGATTGAAGCTCAATATCAAGAAAACAAAGATTTCTCACCACTGGGCCAATTGGCAGCATCAATATGGATGGTGAAGAGATTGAGGTAGTTAACATTTTTGTTAACAGCATCCAGGAAATCAGGAGATGAATTGCATTGGGAAAGTCAGTTGTGAGGGACCTCTCAAGAGTACTGAAGTGCAATGACATCAGGCTGGAGACTAAGGTGCACGTGATCCAGGCTATAGTCTTTGCAATTACGTGCTATGCATTGGAGAGTTGGACAGTGAATAGGGATGATAGAAAGAGAATTGATG
>NW_006400181.1:367119-369141 GCF_000299155.1 Elephantulus edwardii | reverse complement strand
ATATAACAACAACAACAAAGAAGGTTGATGCCTTTTAATTGTGGTGTTGCTGAAGAATATTGAGACATTGCTAATGTGCAAACAAATCTATCTTGGGAAATGAGCAACTAGAATGCTCCATACTTTAGGCATGGTGTCAGGTGGGATTGGTCCCCTAAGGAAGACATCAAGCTTGTGAACTAGAGAGTCAGTTGAAAAGACGATGATACTCAGGAAGATGGATTTTCACAGTGACTGTACAAATGGGCAGATGTGTAGCAGAAATTGTGAGAACAGTGCTGGAATGGGCAGTGTTTTGTTTTGCAGGGCATCGGGTCACTATGAGTCAGATCTCACTTGATATCACCTACAATGACAACTACAACTCAACAATGTAATAGTAACTCAGAGCAAACTAGGCCGATATTTTCACTTCATTTTTTGTGTAAATGCTACATGTCAAAGTAGTAGTAGTTGCTCAAGGAAAGAACAAGCTCTGTAGTTACAATCATGGCACTGAGTTTGTTCAGTCTCATAGTCACGCTCCTTTGGGTGACTATGGGAGGAGACTTTCTGTCATTTCTCTTATAGACAGTCTTGTGGATTAGAACTGCTGACCTTCCAATGAAGAGCCCTTTCAGTTTGACACATTTTCATTCTGCACTACACATTGCTTTATGCATCTTTTCATTATGGAGTCTCCTCTTATCAATCTTGATATCAAAACTTTTAAAAAATATTCAATATGTGAATCAAAAGATACAACTGGGAGATGCCTGAACAACTGTAGATTAAAGAAAAAACATTCTTGGGGGATTTAGTTGTACACCAAAGGTTACTGTTTTTGTTAGGTGAAATTGGGTCAACTATGACTCATAAAGACCCTATGAGCAGCAGACGCGAACTCTGCCCTATCCTGTGCCCTCTTCATCACCTCTGATATACTTAAGCCCATTGCTGTGGTCACTGTGTCAAATCATCTCCTTGAGAGTCTTCCTCTCTTTCACTACCTTCCATCTTGCCAAGCTTGATGTGCCTTTCCACGGAATAGCCTCTCCTAAAAACATGCCCGAAATTGTGAGATGAAGCTTCACCAATCTTGCCTCCCATGGGTACTCTTTCCATACTTTCTCCAGACATGGAAAATCTGTTTTGTTGGTAAACTGTGGAAGAATTTTTATCATTTAAACACTATAAAGTTTAAATCTAATGTTTAAGTGGCAATTTAGGATTATTGAGACAGATATATGTGTATATATATATGTACACACACACACACACACACACACACACACACACAATGTATATCAACACCATAACTCAAAGACATTTTCAGTCACCCTTATTCATTGTCCAGCTCTTAGATGATTAGCAGTTAAAAAGACCGTGGTCTGAATCTGGAGTACCTTAGTCTTCAAGCTGACATAATTTCTTCTTAGTAATTTGGAGAGGTCTCCGACAGAAGACTTTTCCAATGCAGTATGTTTCCTTAGTGCTGGTACCACAGGTGTTTATTGTGGATCCACCTAACTTGAAATTACTATTTCGTCTTTTCTCCATCTATAATGGTACTACTGTCTCTCAGTCTAGGTTGAGGATTTTTATTTCCTTGATGTTGAGATGTAATCCATATTGAAGACTGTACCCCAAGGTGCACGAAAGGGAGTAGGAAGTTGTAGAAAAAATATGGGCATGAGCCAGTGAATAAACACCTAACACCAGTGACTTCCCAAAATGTTACTTTTCCCCTTTCTCCACAGATTAAAGTGTTGTCAACTGCATCCTACCTATAGTTAAGGACACAGTGATGAATAACAGTGTGACTGAATTCATTCTGTTTGGGTTGACTCAGGATGCTGAAAAACAGAAAGCCGTATTTGCCATCTTTCTTATTCTTTACCTTCTGACTCTGCTGGCGAACTTGCTCATTGTGGTGACTATTAAGAAAAGCGTAACCCTGGGAAGTCCCATGTACTTCTTCTTATTCTACCTGTCCTTCGCTGATGCCTGCTTTTCTACGACTACGGCTCCCAGACTGATTGT
>NW_006400181.1:364279-366779 GCF_000299155.1 Elephantulus edwardii | reverse complement strand
TATGTGATAAATTTGCTAGTTGTGTCCAACAGTGGGGCCATATGCATGGTGAGTTTCATATTCTTGCTTGTGTCCTATGTTGTCATATTATACTCTCTGAGAAACCACAGCGCAGAAGGAAGACAGAGAGCTCTTTCCACCTGCACCACCCATTTTATTGTGGTGGTCCTATTTTTTGGTCCTTGTATATTCATATATACACGTCCAGCAACCACATTTCCAGTGGACAAGATGGTGGCTGTGTTTTATACAATTGGGACACCCCTGCTCAATCCTCTGATTTATACACTGAGGAATGCAGAAGTGAAAAATGCCATGAGGAGGTTATGGTGTCACAAATTGTAACTTCAGCTGATAAGGTACAGTGAATTTAATTTCTATTTTCATAACATCTTATTCTTTCTTACATTGGCCAGACAAAAAACCAAACAAATAAACAGTGATCCAAAGGCAAAGTAAAATTACTCCTTGGAATTTTTATTGCAACAAACTACTTCAGTGTGACTGGGTGACTGGGAGATCAAAGTGCCCATCTTTTTGATTGGTGGCTGAATGCCTTGACTTTAGCACCACCACAATTCTTGTCATGTTGACAGCACAAATTAAATATTGCTCTTTGGAAATGACCTCTATCTGTCCATTGGGTGTCTGTCCATCTCTATATAGCTGCAATGAGTATATACCCACAGATTTCTTCACTGATTGTATACATATAGTTAATATTCTGAAAGGCTTATATTACTTGTACTTATTACCATGATTAAAGTTCATAGACATTTTAAACAACCTATAATGATTGAATTCTATCAATATTTGACCATCTGCACTTTGTAATTTTACTTCCTGTAAAAGCTATTCTTCAGAAAGGAATGTGTTGACTAATAACAAGATGAGCTCGGGTGGTCTAGTGGTAAGAAACTGTTCTACAGTCCCCAAGATGTGCAATTCAAATCCACCAGCTGCACCATGGGAGAAGGATGGTCAAACTCCTCCAGAAAAACTTGCAGCCCCTGAAATCTCACTACAGAATAAGCTATGGGTTGGTTCTGTCAAAAGCACACAATAGCAACAACAATAGCAAGATGAGTGTGTGCATGTCCTCCAAATTTGTTTTCTAGAATGTATTCTAGTACCATATGAATTGGGTCAACATCAGCTAGTCCATAAGAGACTAGAAACTTACAAATTTTAATGTTGTTTTTTGGACTGTGGAAGAATTTGTTAGGATGATCCTAGCTCTCTCTCTGCCTAGGTTGTTTTTTTTTGTTTTTTTTTAACTCTCTGTTTCCTATGTCCACCGAAGTTAAGACCACATACTAGCATGTCAGAATAACCCTTTGGTATGTCCATCTAGCATGGATTTACACATACATGTACAAGCTCACACAATAATCATGAACAGGCATGTTCATAGATATATTGTCAGGTACTTGACTAGAAAACTTGGTTTTGATTGCTGGTTGCCAAACTAATGAAAATTTATGTAGGAGGGTTTTGTCAGTCAAAGTCAGAGTAAGCAACAACAAACTCATGTCCTTTCACAAAAACAGAAAATAAAAACAAAAATCAGCACTAAGGGGAGAGGCAAGTGTACTTCAACTCTTCTGGTGGGCGAGGTATCAGATTCTTTCTACAGATGGTTCCTCAAGGTTATTATGACAAGCATTCTACCATTTACACTCTGACTAGATTTCCTCTCCTGTATCTAGCTGTGAAGTGTTTAATTTTTATTACTGTCTTTATTATGTGAGTGAGTGTGTTTAATTTGTTTAACATTTTGTGATTTCTTTTCTATTGCATGTGGCTACAAGTTCTGTTTTAACACTGTGCTATATTAAAATTTTAAGTCATAGTTATATCATTCTTGGAGGTAACAATAAATGAACCAATAAGGTGATTGTTCTTAGATAGTGGTTACATGCTACTCAAGATTGAGAAACGTCTGTTTGCACACATTGAAAAGGTGTACTATTGCCCAAAGTTTGTAAACATAAACATCATTTTTAAAAAGGCGGACCACCCTACAAAACAAATTCCAATCCCTAGGTCTGACAATGCAGCTCAAGTAGTGAAGAATTAATACTGACTTCAAGAAGGCTTAAGAAAACATACACAGAAAACAAAAATACACCACAAAAGGTAGAATCAAAGGGGAAGAGAGATGTAGATCTGAGACTTCATCCAATGACATTCTCAGAAGTGACACTCCAATAACTGTGTAGTATTTTGGCATAGCATTTCAGCATTCATTTCTTTTTCTTAAATAAATATTTCTGTAGTTCATTACATCAACAAAACTTTATCATAAGCCGAGTTTATATACATCAATATACCAACAAAGGCAAGATTATTTGCTAATTTACTGTTTGACTCTTCTAATGTGCCACAGGTGCTGGGCTGCTAAGACACTGGAAGTTCAAGCCCTGCCTAGCCTCTTGGGATATTTAATGTCAGCTGATCCAGTCTCTGGCTGCTGGAAGTGCCATAGGTTTGAGGACTC
>NW_006400181.1:361132-363236 GCF_000299155.1 Elephantulus edwardii | reverse complement strand
CACTGCAGAAGCGTAAGATTAGGAAAAAGAAAAGGAAGCTAAAAAATCAAATCCAGATTAGGTGAGACCCAGGCGCAGGTGGGGAAAAAAAACCCACCTACAAATCACAAGTGACCTTATAAAAGATCCAAAATGTTTATCAGAAAAATTCACTTTTGACTGTTTATATGATGAAGGGACCATTTTCAATCTGTCCATCTCTGCCCTTCAGTGTGAAGCATCTTGAACAAAAATGAGTTTCAGGATCATGAAACGAATCATTACTGGGGTGTCAAGAAAGAAAATATGTCTGATTAGTGTTGAAGTGTATTGGACACTTGAAATAACTATATGATGAAGCAGCTATATGAAATGAAAGATGACAATCATCCCTAAATATCTGTGGGATATCAATGTTTTTTCTCCACACTGTGCTCTACTGAGTCAGAAGATCAGCCTGAGAATAGAAGACTATTTCCCCTCCCCTTTCACTTAAGGATTTAGAGAAAGAGTAATAATTGTGTCTTATGTATCTTGGAACCTTGAGATGGATTTATTTGTTGCTATGGTTGCTATGTGTGGTTGAGTCATGATTGACCCACCAAAAAGTTTTCAAGGGCTCTGAGTTGTATTGGAGGAGATAGCTCATACTTCTTTCTTGAAGGAGCAGATGGATTTGACCCCCTTCCTTTGGATATACAATACAACTCTTCATCTACAAGACCACTGGAGATATCTTTGACTGACCTAAGTTAGAAAATATATGCCCAAGAAAATATCTATGTTATCAGTCAAAATGATCACATTAGGTTAATTCTAAGCAAAAAATGATCTAATAAGGAGATTGTTTCTAAAGCATGTGATAAAAGAAAGGGAGCTCTGGTGGCCTAGTGGTGATAAACTGCATTGCAATCCCAAAGGCACATGGTACAAATCCATCAGCTGGTCCACAGGAGAAGGATAAGAAATCTCCTCCCAATTGGTTAACTGTCTCAGAAAACCCGCTGGAGGATCAGCTATGGTTTGATTCTGACTTGACGGTACATAGCAACAACAAAAATAGAAAGAAGCTAAATTAATGATTAGAAAATATTGGCAAGGCTGAGTTGTTAATTAATCATTGGCTAAGGTTTCCTAGAGGAAGGGATGCTAATAAAAGACCAAAAGGGTGAGAGGAAATAGCTGCCTATGGGGGGTTAGGGGGAAGAAAAAAAAAGCCCTTAGCTTCTCCTCACTCACTCACTCATTCATTCACTCACAGTCTCTCTCACTGTCATTCAGTTGGAACCTCCTTATAGGTGAGCCTTCAGTGGACTTTCAGAAGCAGAAAATCATAAGGAGATTTCCCGTCTTTTGCCCTCTGAGCACCTGGTGGATTTGAACCACCTACCTTTCAGTTGGCAGTTGAACTCTTTACCCACTAGGCCACCAGTGTTCCATTAGATAGTCCTAGAAGAAGAAAGGAAAATACTAAAAAAAAAATTAGAGAGGATATGAAGAGCTCAAGATATAGTTAGGAAGATAGAGTGGGGCACCAATCATTTGGAAAATTTAAGAACATAACAATACACTTCTAAAGGCAATGGGAAGGCAAAGAAAAGTATGAAGCAAAAATGTATCATAATATCTCAATTGTAAATATTCCAAATGGCTCCTCTCAATGGGAAACTCATATTCTCAGCATGATGTGGTACTTCGTAACTGAAGTCTCTCTTTTTAATCAAAGTTTCTCCATGGCATTTTTAACCTCTGTATTCCTTAGAGAGCAGATTAAGGTATTTAACATGAGTGTGATAATAGAATCTGAAACAGCCATTGCCTTCTCTGTGGGGTAAATGGCCACAGGTCTTACATATAAGAAAACGCACGGCACAAAGAATAAAATGACCACTGTGAGGTGAGAGCCACAGGTAGAGATGGCCTTCCGACGTCCTTCAGAGCTGCAAGTCTTCAGGGAACAGAGAATCACCACGTAGGATGCAATGAGAATAACAAAGATAGCAACACACATCACCCCACTGTTGAGAATGACCAAGAGGCCCAGGATGAAAGGGTCCATGCAGGCCAAGGTCAGCAATTGAAATAAGTCACATATAAAGTGATCAATGACATTGGTACCACAGAA
>NW_006400181.1:357019-361032 GCF_000299155.1 Elephantulus edwardii | reverse complement strand
TTACAGATGGCCACATAGCAGTCATAGGCCATCACAATGAGAAGAATGATTGACACTCCACCAAAGAAATGTTCTGCAAAGAGTTGAGTCATAACCTTCAAAGGAGATAGTAGTACTTTCAGAAGGGGAGTCCACAATCATCTTGGGAGTGATGACAGAAGAATATGTGGTACCAGTAAGGGATAAGGAAATAATGAAGAAATACATAGGTGACTCAGACTCTGACTTGCACTCAGGGTTATCACAATAAGTAGGCTTTCCAACACGATGGCCAGAAACATGATCAGAAACACAGCAGGAAATATTTTCCGTAACTCTGGATTCTTTGTAAGACCCAGAAGAATGGATTCAGTCACGTTGTCTTTGCTTTCCATTTACCAAGCACTGCACTTACTGAGAGGTGGCAAATCTGGGAGTTGAAAAACCAATATTTTCTTTATAATTAGTGATTTTTAAAGCTTCATTTATTTGCTTGAAGATCTATTTGAAAAAGTAGCTGTAGTAGCCATGGTAGGGTTGTGGTTGTTGTTATGTGCTGTCGAGTTGCCTGAGACTCATAGTGACCCTATGGACAACAGCCCTAAACCTTGATCTATCCTGTGCCAATCTTTTATCTCTGGTACACCTGCCCTCATTACTCCACTCACTGAATCAATCCATCTAATCAAGGGTCTTGCTCTCCTGCACTGCCCGTCCATGCTACCAAGGATGATGTCCCTCTCCAAGGACTGATCCTGCCTTACAATATTTCCAGTGTATGTCAGTGGGAGCTTCAAAATCCTTGCCTCCAAGGAGCAACCTGGTTTCACCCTTTCCAGGATGAACTTGTTTGTTCTTCTAGCAGTCCATAGAATATTCAATACTCTTTTCCAGCACCACAGCTCAAAGAAATCAACTCTCTCTATTATCACTAATCATTGTTCATCTATTTGGTGCATATCAAGTAATTGCAAAGACCATGACCTGTGTCAGGCACACTTTAGTCTCCAGACTGGCATTGTTGCTCTTCAGTACTTTGGAGGATCTGACAGCAGACTTTCCCAATGCAATTAGTCTTTTAATTTCTTGGCTGTTGATACTAATAGTGTTGATTGCAGAGTCAAGCAAACTGAAGCTGTTAACAATCTCAATCTCTTCACCATCCATTATGATGCTGCCAATCGGCCCAGTGGGAGAATCTTTGCTTTTTTCATGTTGAACTTCAATCCGTATTGAAGGCGGTAGTCCTTGACCGTCTACAGTAAGCGCTTCTGGTCCTCGTCAATTTCAACAAGCAGGGTTGCCATTGCATAGTCAAGGAAGCACAGATAGACATTCCTCTGGTACTCTCTGCTTTCAGCCAAGATCCATCTGATATTAGGTATAATATCCCTAATACCACAACCTCTTCTAAATCCAGCCTGCACTTTGGGCTTTTCTCTGTTGATATGCTGTTCCACTCATTTTTGGATAATCTTCAGCAGAATCTAGCTCACATGTGATATCAATGATAATGTTTGATAATTTCCACACTGTCAGATCACCTTTCTTTGGAATGGGAACAAATACAGACCTCTTTCAGTCAGTTGGCCAGATGGTTGTCCTCTAGATTTCCTGGCACTGCTTGGTGAGCACATCCAGGGCAGCTTCTGTTTGTTGAAGTATGTCAATTGGTATGCCATCAATTCCTGGGGCCTTGTTTTTTGCCAACTCTTTCAGAGCAGCTTAACCTTCTTCCTTCATCACCATAGTCTTTTGCTTTTACGTTTCTTCATGAAATTCTTCTGTGTCCACCAGCTGCTTTTAGCACAATGCCTCTGTACACTTGTTCCATCTTCTTTCAGTGTTTCCTGGATCATTTCACATTCTGCCCCAGATATTGTAATGATTTCTATGTGAAACCTTTGCTTGCCATTTAAAAAGATTTTACTGTAAAGGACAAAACTTTGTTAGTGCTAGTGGTCTGTTTCTCAAGGTGCATGTGAAAATGTCCTTTCCCCTTATAACCTGATATATGGATAAAGTAGGTCATTAAATGTGGATACTTGGTGACTGAACTTAAAGGTGTCTCTTAATAGGCATGAACGAGGGTCTCTGAGGACACAAACCGGGATGTTGACAACCTTGTCTGGAATTAATTTACACCTTGATTTGATATATTCACTGAGAAGATCTTTAAGGCTTTGGTGGAAAAGAATGTAGTCCTTGCCTCTGAGGGTGGAATGCCATCCTGGGCATTTGGGAATTTTTATAAAATTTCCATAATTATCTGATGTCAGAACACATAATAAATGTGTGTTTTGTGTCAGTGCATGTTTTGAGGTTGGTAGAATTTAAAAAGATCTCTATGTACTTTGTCTTCCTTTGAAATTTTGGGACCACTAATTTGAAGTTTGATTTCATTTTCTCCAACTAATATTACAGACTTTTTTGTATGGTCTAATCTAGACCTTAAAGCAAGGTTTGCTATCTCTGAAGTTTAGTTTTTCCCTACACCTCTTGCAACAGAATGTGGATGAAGACTGTGGACATGGCACTGCACATGATTAATCTTCAGAGGAAATCAATATTTAAAAAGAGAAGATTTTGAGGTTTTTATTGAAAAACATCTCTTTGTTTACAAGTTTAAAAAAAAGGTAAGTTTTGAAGCTTGATTGAAATATTTCCTTCCTTTGGTTTCCATTTCAGGGCTGTTTCTATGTCAGTTTTCAGCACTGTCTTTTTTTTTGGGGGGGGTAAGGAGTCATCATTATTTCGTTTTGATTCTCATGAAACTTAAAGTTTCAGGAATACATTTTCCACTGTCATGAAAAGAGTCTGATATTTCAGGGTCCTTTAGTTTCCTCTGGCTTTTACTTTTTGCAACCTTTCCTCTGAAGGCAATTCTGGTGAAAGAAAAGAAGGAAGGGGAGCAGTGAAGTAAGCTGCTTTGGCTCCAAAACCAACTTGACAAAGTATTCGACTTTCAGACTCCTTATTTGCAAGATTTAAGGTAAGGAATAAATGTGAGGATGGAGAAGTCAACACAAATGTCCAGTGTCCAGGCCCTGCACTCACTTATGCACATGGCTAATAATCACATTCTACTTACGAAGTAGGACTAAAGAAGGATAATACGGACCACTGAGGAGGAAGAAGAAAACTCCTTAGATGAACTATGTAATCTCTGTGCGGAGAGTCTGATTCACCCTTGCTTGGTCTTTGAGTTTTTCGGTCTCATCTGCTTTTGAGCTGTCTGCTGCCATGCTCACTGAGCGCCAGCTGTGAGTTTGTTCTGAGTTGATGGCTCACAACAATAGCAACGTGCATAAAATTAGATGTCATTAAAATGATTGTATTTTCCCCCATTGCTTCTAATCCTTTTAGTCTCTTCTCATTACTATTTTTTTCAAATATTCATGTAAAATTTTGTTCTCATTTTTTATCTTATTGAGTTTTCATCAGTAAGGAAGCACTAAAACCACTCACTATTCAATCATATTTGGGATGTCTGCAAGGCCAACCTTTATTGTTTGGAGGCTACAAAGCAAGGGAAAGAAATTAATCTTTGCATATTGGGAGCTAGAGAAACAAAAAAAAATTAAAAACAACATTTTTGTAGTTGTTCTTTTTGGGCTACAGTGTAAGTGTGTTAGTTTAAAGATGAATTTGTGTCTGACCCAGACCATGACATTTTCAGTTGCCTTGTATGCATAGGAAAGTTGGAAATTGCCTGTAAAAGAGTAGGGAAAAATGGAGAACTTTGTATAGTGGTGTTGGTGATGAGTATTGACTGTCTCATGCACTGATAATAAAGCAAACAAATCTGAGAAATGTAGCCAAACATGGCTTAGTAAAAAAGGATGGTAAGACTTGGTTTCCCATGTTTCGGGTATGTTATCAAGAGGAGTCAATCATTTGAAAAGGACCTAGTGCTTGGAAAGAGAGAGTCAGCAAAAGATAGGAAATCCTCCTTGAAAGAGATTAACGCAGTAACTACATCAATGGGCTTATAGCAGAGAGGAGATGGAAGGATGGCACATGATCTGTTGCAC